>NW_006776047.1:164962-226598 GCF_000442215.2 Lipotes vexillifer
TTACTTTTCCCTACACAACAGTTTTTATAAAATGCCACTTTATAAAATGCTCTCAGAAAGATTTCCCAGTGGTACATCAAAGCTTAATAGCATCAAGAAAAGGTGTTATGTGTTTAATAAAATTCACTATGTAATAAAGATCGGACATAGTTATTAAACTTCTCTGTCTGCTAAATTCAGGCCAAGCTTAAATATTTACCAATCTGGTTTGAAAGCAACTCATAAAAAGACTTGGATTCCTTCTGGTTGGGAGTGTTCAAGGAAAGATCTTACATTCAGTGAAATGTGAAGTGTTTCTTAGACAAAATATGTCCATGCATGTTGACAGGCATGACAACTGACTTGGTAGTAATTGAACAGTTTCTAGGGTGACTTTCCAAAAGATACCTGTGCCTAATACATGTACCATAAGCTTTACGTTCTTGCCCAGTTAGTGCCAAATAAAGTTTCATGCTTTCTTTCATACAGCAAACCCCATCCTTGAATTTCTTCTTTAAAAAGCTGTTACTTAGGTTTGTTATTTAGGCTTGTTTTAGTTATTACCACAAGGAATCTGCTATTCTATAAACTAATACTTAATGAATTTTTAAGAAAGGTGTTCATGTAGAATCTGAGCATGGCCACACTCCCAGGCACAGAGCCTGCCTCATGCTTGGAAAAGATAAGGAGTGACCCCAGGCCCATGTAAGCTGTGTAAGAAACAGGCAGATGTCAGGTTCATGGATGAGACAGTGGCAGGTGGTTAAATGCCTTCCTATTTAAGTCAGGCAGTCACATGAGAATGGAATTTTCTGCTCAGGGAACTGGAAGGGTAGGGCAGTGGCAGAGGGCATCACATTTCTTTAACAGCATAGGTGCTATATGAGGGTATGAAATGAAAGCCATTAATAGATGATATTTTCTAGTACACCCAGTAACTTTCCTTCAGGAGCCTCCCCTCTATTGCTAGGCTCCTGACTACAGATAGCTACTGAGTTTTTACCAGTGCATAAATATTTGGATTCTACTGAACATTTTTCCTCCTTCAGATTTACAAATCCAACTGTAAAACGGAGGTGTTATGTGTTGAGAGTAAATAGGGGATTTTTACAAGGTTTTCCTTAGTTCCATGTTTGTCATATACAGGTAACATAGGACATGCTGGGGAATAAAAATAATAAAAGACCAAACAAATTGACTGGAATAGCAGTGTTGCTCTTCACCACTTCTCAGTCTAGAACTATATTGAAAGGAATTTGTCACTAATGATTAATTTTGTTTTGGATCTAAGAAATAAGGTTTGGTACTATGTGCCACCCTTGTACAGGTCTGTAGAAATAAATCTGAGACCCTTAAACTAACTTTTTATAGGATTTGCAAAGGTCATTTGCCTTTTTTATTTCTCTGAAAAGACCTTAACACACTATTGGAAATATCATACTAGTTAATGGACTATAAAATTCAGATTGAGATATGGGAGAAAGCCCTGGGTATAAAGCAAGATCCAGAATAAACTCATTTGTAGCAGATGATTGGTATTGTCATCCTCTTTGATAACTTCCTTCACAAAACCAGGGTTTAGATGGAGCTTTCAGATCAAAATGACTTATACAAATCCCAATTTTTTTCCAGAAGTAAGAAGTAAAATGACAACTGGCAACATCTGATGATTTATGTTATACAAGCCAAAGACCAAACAGTGGAAAGAGGGGATGAGAAGATACAATAGGAAATCACATTGATGTTTTAAAATTATAGGAACAAGGCAGCTATCAAGGAGAGATAAGTAGAAAAATGGCCCCTATTTACGTATAAAAAAAAGACAACCAAAATGACTTAGAGTTCTTCTAAATAGGAATATTTTTTTATGTCCATAGTTTAGCTAGGGGTAAGAAATCAAGGAACTATCCTTGGTCTTCTCTGCTACTTCTAACACTTCGATTAAAAGATCCCTCTTTCTTATAGAGAAAAGTAACGAATGAGGTGATCCTTCAGAGATGTCTGTATTTATAAATGGATATGGTAGTAACAGAGGTGGCTCTTTCACTGACATCTAATTTTTTAGCTTAAACCAGACATATGGTATACAGAATAGACATCTTAGGTGAAGACATGGATGCTATTGGCAATGGGAGTTCTGAAAATACTGACAATATGTAGTGCACGACCCAAACTACCCAAGACTCACCTTACCCCAGCATGTGGAAGTGGGTAAACTATGACTGGATATCCAATAGGAAAGTGTACAGCGTGTATCAACCCCAAATGGGGGAAAGTTTGGTGTTTAAACAACACATCCCCTTCTCCCTGGAGTATTTGGGCATGCTTTAAGAATAGACTTTTTTCAAAAGTGTACATTAGCACAAGGTGTTAAGACTACCAGATTTTAAAAGTAGTGCCAATTATGTCTAAAAATCCACAAACTTGATGTGATGTCTAGGGAAGTAAAACCACTGGACTTCATAAAAAGACCTAAGAAGAGGGACTTCCCTGGCAGTCCAGTGGTTAAGATTCCATGCTTCCACTGCAGGGGGAACGGGTTTGATCCCTGGTCAGGGAACTAAGATCCCACATGCCACGTGGTATGGCCAAAAAAAAAAAAAGACCTAAGAACAGTCCTGTTTTAGGAAAACTTAGATGAGCACATATGCCATGTGCAAGCCAGGGTCTAAAGCACTGAGATTTTCAGTTGTCTCCTGAACTGATGTTGAGAATGCTATTGATCAATATTATTAATTCAGACCTCACTTTTTGGAATTGATCATTTTAGAATGTAGTGGATTTAAGTTTATCAATGGGCTATCTATGAAAAAGGGATTTGGCTGAGTATTATAAGACCTAACCAGGGTGTGAGTTGGGGAAAACAAGGGTTGTAACTTAAGAAAACTATTTTCTTATATGTTCTAAACCACCAAGCACCCATGAATCTTGTTTTTGTTTTTTTTTTTTTTTTCGTTATGCGGGCCTCTCACTGTTGTGGCCTCTCCCGTGGCGGAGCACAGGTTCCGGACGCGCAGGCTCAGCGGCCATGGCTCACGGGCCCAGCCGCTCCGCGGCATGTGGGATCTTCCTGGACCGGGACACTAACCCGTGTCCCCTGCAACGGCAGGCGGACTCTCAACCACTGCGCCACCAGGGAAGCCCCCATGGATCGTTTTGATTTATTTCTCAGGCAAATATTGGGGTCTCTATTGGCAATAATGTTAGCTTACATTGTATGACTAAATATAATTGCAAGTAAAATTTTCTTTTAAGCTATTCTGCAATTCAGTTCCCTGTTGCACACCATCTCTCCACCCCCTCAACAGGGTCTTAATACTCCACTGTGACAATATTACAACTTGTTCTCATGCTATATGTTCTCATCTTCCTCATGTAAGGGAGGCTGATCTTTAAGGAAAATGGAATAATGGAACCAGCCTAATATCTCAGCTGAAAAGCAATATTTTTAAAGCTAAATCCCATTCTAGAATAATAACGTATTCTTTCTCTTGCCTATATTCTGGCCTGCTTGACATGCATATACTGGTTGCTTAACTAGTAAAGGCCCTAAATCCCCTTCCAGATTCTTAACTGGGAGGAGGGGTGCCCTGGCCCTGCCCATTTAATCCAATTAGAAAAGCAGCACAGCCTTTTTTGAGACAAGGATCATTGTGGGTGTTGCAGTTGCACCTAATATGGAAGCAGATGAATAGCTCACTGTTGCTTAGAGAAACCTTCCTCCTTGGTGATGGCCTTAGAGAGTCCTGTGTCTTCAGAGATGCCTGTGGTCCCAGAGAAGCTCATGGCCCCAGAGATGCTGATGTCTTCATAGAAGCCCATAGCCTCAGAGGTGCCCGTGTTGCCAGAGATGCCTGAGACACCATAGATGCCTGTGCCTCCAGAGAAGCCGACATCCCCAGAAATGTTTATGGGCCTAAGGTTGCCCATGGTCCCATAATAGTCAGGGTGGAGGTCTGCACACTGGATTTTTACTTGATCCATCTGAACTCAAAGGCCTCCTTCCCTAGAAAGAGTGCCATTCTCCATCAAGGTATTCAGGTCTCCATCAATACCCATAAAGCTGAGAGGATTGGTTAAAGGAGTTCCAAGGTGTTGAGATAATAAATGCCCTAATTGAGAGCAGGTACAGAATTCTTCTTGTGGCTCATCATGGGCTTTCACTTTCTGTCATGGGAACAAGGAATGGTTGAAAAGAATTAGAAACTGGAGTAAAACTAGGCAAATATCACATTGACCTATAGGGATCCTGCCTGCTGTCACTTATATGGTAGAAAATGACCTTTTGCCCCTTCCTCATCCTCAAACATCTTTTATTCATCACTCGACATAGTGCTTTAAAAGCCCTACTACTAAAGACCCTCAAGGGTCTTGTATATATAAAAGTTCCCTTTTCTGATAAATGCAATTTTATTACTGGGAGCAGGGAGGGCAAGGGAAAGGATCACTGACATTTATTGAATACCTCCATGTGCCAGGCACTTTACATATAGTGTTTCCTTTTATACTTAAGAGTCTTATTAGTTAGGAATTACCTGTATTTTACAGATGAGGAAACTGAGCCTCAGAGAATTTAAGTGACCCCAAATTCACACATTTAGGAAGTGGTAGAGCTGGGATCTGATCCTGCCTCTTCTTAATGCCAAAGTCTATTATCTGTCTACTACTTCATGCTATCTCCAAAGGATATTTTCACCTTCAGGGATAACACAATGATTCACTGATACTTTACAACAGTGATTCTTAACTTTTTGTGAGTCATAGACACCTTTGAAAATCTGAAGAAAATGATGAACCTTCTTCTCAGAAAACTGCATGAATTCACATATGAGTGGATGAGATGGCACACAGTTTTTCGGTATAATTTCGGGGGTTTCACAGATCCCCTGAAGGGCATCTGTGGACATCTATGGGTTCATGGACTCCAGTTAAGAGCTCCTGCCTTAGGGTATAAGCATACCACTCTTATTTTCCTGGAAATCACAAAATCACACACACACACACACACACACACAACACACACACACACACAGAGTGATAACACTTGGAGAGAGAAACTGAATGGGTAGGTGGCTGGGAGAGTTTTTTCAACGTTCCATTTTGTACATTTTTGTATTCTGCATATTCTAACTATATACTTGTACTGCCTTTTTTTAAACGTCAACAGGGTTATCTGTTGGGCTGCTTTTGTTTATCTTTTCTGTATTAAAAAATGAATATTAATAATAATTATTTTATTATTATTATTATTTTTTTGCGGTACGTGGGCCTCTCACTATTGTGCCCTCTCCCGTTGCAGAGCACAGGCTCTGGACATGCAGGCTCAGTGGCCATGGCTCATGGGCCCAGCCGCTCCGCGGCATGTGGGATCTTCCCGGACCAGGGCACGAACCCATGTCCCCTGCATCGGCAGGCAGACTCTCAACCACTGCGCCACCAGGGAAGCCCAATAGTTATTATTTTAAAAGGAAGCCTTACTTACTTTTGAACTTTAGAATCAGAAAATAATCTGATTCTATCTAGAATGAATCTGATTCTCTCAGGAATTAGGCAGGAATAAGTGAAAGGTCTGGGTTTAGAATAGGAGACCTGCTTGGGAGACCTTGTGGAGAAGGTTGCTAATAGGTAAAAAAGGAGGCAGCAGACATTAGGAAAAAGGTTTCCTACTTCTCAGTTCTGCCTAGGGCTTGACCTTCCTGGGGCTGCTTGTTTCCTATGATTTTAAGTTATGCTTCAGTTTTTTCCTTCCCCTTCCCCTTCCTCTTTTTTTTTTTTTAATGGAACCAAGTAATTAACTGACTGTTACCTGCCAAGAGGACATTCAAAAGTTTAGGATCTGATGTAATCACAATATTTATTTTCACAATAAAAGATATTTGTTTAATTACAGTGAGCAGAAAAGCTATGCCTTATCTGGTCAAAAGGAGTTTCACACCCAGTACCTAAACAGCACACCCTTTCCAAGAATTCTTTTCTAAAATATATCCCTCCCCTCTACTTCAAACACACCCTTAGGGACCTCTGGATTCCAGAAGCAGCTCAGCATTTTCCATTTATTTAAAGGAAATCCCTGTTGACTTGTTTAACCTCTAATTAAAAACAAGTGTGTGACTTTGGTTTTGCTGGTACAATGAGCAGAGTTTATAATCTACATGGGAAGGAAATCAGATTTTTTATAAGGTTTTCCTAATTGGAAATATAACAATTTCATTGTTCTCATTCGTACACCCAAGAAGTTATACTTATTGATGGATAACAAATACTTGTATTATTTCCCTGTCATTCCCTCTTGTTCCTCCTAATAATTCTATCCAGATCCAAAAAGGGAACCAATCCACTTGTTTAACTGAGTGTTATATTTACCACTTAATATGGAAATAAAAAAAGAGTTGTGCCTTAGAGCTTTATAGACACAGGATGCTTGGAAATCAGAGAGTATAACAAGCCAGCCAGGCAGCTTCTCACAAGTACCAATTCAACTCTCAGTGGATTAGGCCTACTCAGAAGGGGCAAGAGTTTCTCATTTTGAGATTTAACCCTTCACCTTTTCTAGTTTGTGCACATCTGCCTCCAGCATTGATCTCTGCTTCTTAGTTTCCAAGAGGCTCTCTAGCATACTCTGCTTGGGCTGCAGCCCTTTGTCAAAGTGGTTATACATCTCACACCAGAACCTTGAATAAACAAAAAGAAAAAAAGTGGGTTAGCTTAGCTGGAGAAATAGATTATTTATGTTTTCCTTATGTCAAGAAAATATTAGCCTGGTAGGTAGGCAGATCTCAAAAGTAAGGTAACTTTGATGACATAAAAGGACTGGACATGCTCATAATTTAAGAGTAAAGTTCCTAGCAGAAAGATCTCTGCTGAAGACAGGCTTCCTAAAGTCATACTGAGCTCACAGCCACCTCTAAACCCACCCCTTGACATGGCCCTGCCCCCATAGGCACAAGACCCAACTTCACCCACCAGTGGGCAGGCACAAGCCCCAGAACCAACCTTAACCACCAGGGGGCAGACACCAGAAGCAAAAGGAGCTACGATACTGGAGGCTGCAGAAAGGAGACCACAAACACAGAAAATTAGACAAAATGAGATGGCAGAGAAATATCCAGAAGGCGCAAGATAAAAATCCAGAACAGCTAAGTGAAATGGAGATAGGCAATCTCCCTAAAAATATAATTCAGGGCTTCCCTGGTGGTGCAGTGGTTGAGAGTCCACCTGCCAATGCAGGGGACGCGGGTTCATGCCCCGGTCCGGGAGGATCCCGCCTGCCGCGGAGCAGCTGGGCCCATGAGCCATGGCCGCTGAGCCTGCACGTCCGGAGCCTGTGCTCTGCAACGGGAGAGGCCACAACAGTGAGAGGCCCGCATACCACAAAAAAATATATATATATAATTCAGAGTAATGATAATAAATATCTCAGAAAAAGAATGGAGGTACAGACAGAGAATATATAAGAAATGTTTAACAAAGAGCTAGAAGATTCAAAGAACAACAAACAGATGAACAATACAATAATTGAAATGAAAAATACACTAGAAGGAAATCAATAGCAGAATAAATGAGGCAGAAGGATGAATAAGTGAGCTGAAGACAGAGTGATGGAAATCACTGTCACAGAACAAAGAATGAAAATAAATGGGGACAGTCTCAGAGACCTTTGGGAAAACAGTAAATGTGCCAATATTTGCATTATAGGGGTCCCAGAAGGAGAAGAGAGAGAGAAAGGGTCTTAGAAAATATTTGAAGAGATAATAGCTGAAGACTTCCCTAACATGAGAAAGGAAATGCTCATTCAAGTCCAGGAAGTGCAGAGTCCCATACAAGATAAACCCAAGGAGGAATACAGCAAGATGCATATTAATCAAACTGACAAAAATTAAAGACAAAGAGAAAACATTAAAAGTAACAAGGGAAAAGCAACAAATAACATACAAGGGAATCAAAATAAGGTTATCAGCTGATTTTTCAGCAGAAACTATGCAGACCAGAATCCAGTGGCATGATATATTTAAAGTGACAAAAGGGAAGAACCTACAACCAAGAATACTCTGCCCAGCAATGCTCTTATTCAGACTTGACAGAGAAATCGAAAACTTTACAGACAAACAAAAGTTAAGAGAATTCAGCACCACCAAAAAAGCTTTACAACAAATGCTAAAGGAACTTCTGTAGGAGGAAATGAAAAGGCCACAACTAGAAACAATAAAATTACAAATGGGAAGGCTCACCAGTAAAGGCAAACAAGAATTTGGTAAAGCTGCAGGATACAAAATTAATACACAGAAATCTCTTGCATTCCTATACACTAACAATGAAAGATCAGAAAGAGAAATTAAGGAAACAATCCCATTTACCATCACATCAAAAATAATAAAATACCTACAATTAACCTTCCTAAGGAGGGAAAAGACCTATACTTTGAAAACTATAAGACACTGATGAGGGCTTCCCTGGTGGCGCAGTGCTTGAGAGTCCGCCTGCCGATGCAGGAGACGCGGGTTCGTGCCCCGTTTCGGGAAGATCCCACATGCCGCGGAGCGGCTGGGCCCGTGAGCCATGGCCGCTGAGCCTGCGCGTCCGGAGCCTGTGCTCCGCAAATGGGAGAGGCCACAACAGTGAGAGGCCCGCATAAAAAAAAAAAAAAAAAAGACACTGATGAAAGAAATTGAAGATGATGCAGACAGATGAACAGATATACCATGTTCTTGGACTGGAAGAATCAAAAATTTGAAAATGACTATACTACCCAAGGCAATCTATAGATTCAATGCAATCCCTACCAAATTACCAATGGCATTTTTCACAGAACTAGAATAAAACATTTTAAATTTGTATAGAAACACAAAAGACCCCAAGTTACAAAATCAATCTTGAGAAAGAAAAACGGAGCTGGAGGAACAAGGCTCCCTGACTTCAGACTATACTACAAAGCTACAGTCATCAAAACAGTATGGTACTGGCACAGAAACAGAAATATAGATCAATGGAAAAGATAGAAAGCCCAGAAATAAACTCATGCTCCTATGGTCAATTAATCTATGACAAATGAGGCAAGGATATACGATGGAGAAAAGACAGTCTCTTCAATAAGTGGTGCTGGGAAAACTGGACAGCTACATGTAAAAAATGAAATTAGAACATTCTCTAACACCATACACAAAAATAAACTCAAAATGGATCAAAGACCTAAATGTAAGGCCAGACATTATAAAAGTCTTAGAGCGAAACAGGCAGAACATGTTCTGACATGAGATTAACTCAAGTTGGTGGAGTATAAGGTTGTGAGCTCACACTTTTTTATGAGAACACCAAAATCACAACTAACTGCTAAACAAACATTGACAAAGAAATGCTAGAACAGACCAAAAAAGATAACCCATATCCAAAGACAAAGAAGAAGCCACAATGAGATGGTATGATGGGCACAACTGTGATAAAATCAAATCCCATTCCCACCAGGTGGGTGACTCACAAACTGGAAAACAGTGAAACCACAGAAGTTCTCCCACAGGAGTAAAATTTCTGAGCCCCACATCAGGCTTCCCAGCCTGGTGGTCAAGCACTGGGAGGAGGAGCCCCCAGATGACCTGGCTTTGAAGGCCAGCGGGTTTTGATCTCAGGAATTCCACAGGACTGGGGGAAACATAAACTCCACTCTTGGAGGGTGCACACAAGGTCTCGTGTACACCAGGACAGAGGGGAAAAAGGCAATGACCCCATAAAGACTGGGCCAGACATACCTGCTAGTATTGGAGCATCTCCTGCAGAGGCAGGGGGCAGCTGTGGCTCACTGTGGAGACAAAGACACTGGCAGCAGCAGTTCTGGGGAGTACTCACTGGCATGAGCCCTCTCGGAGGCTGATGTTAGTCCTACCCAACAGCCTGTAGGCTCCAGTGCTGGGACACCTCAGGCCAAACAACTAACAGGACGGGAACACATCCCCACCCATCAGCAGACAAGTCGCTTAAAGTTTTCCTGAGCATGGTCCTGCCACCAGAGGGACAAGACCCAGCTCCACCCACCACTGGGCAGGAACCAGTCCCTCCTATTAGGAAATCACAGCAATATCTTTTTTGATCCACCTCCTAGAGTAATGAAAAAGAAACAAAAATAACAAATGGGACGTAATTAAACTTAAAAGATTTTGCAAAGCAAAGGAAACCATAAACAAAACAAAAAGACAATGCACAGGTTGGGAGAAAATATTTGTGAACAAAGTGACCGACAAGGGGTTAATCTCCAAAATATACAAACAACTCATGCAGCAATATGTCACAAAAGCAAACAACACAATAAAAAAAATGGGCAGAATATCAAAATAGACATTGCTCCAAAGAAGTCATACAGATGGCCCAAAAGCACATGAAAAGATGCTCAACATCATTAATTATGAGAGAAATGCAAATCAAAACTACACTGAGGTATCACCTCACACTGATCAGAATGGCCATCATCAAAAAATCTACAAACAAATGATGGAGAGGGTGAGGAGAAAAGGGAATGGTCCTACACTGTTGGTGGAATGTAAATTAGTTCAACCATTATGGAGAACAGTATGGAGGTTCCTTAAAAAACTAAATATAGAAGTACCATATGATCCAGCAATCCCGCTCCTGGGCATATATCCAGAGTAAACCATAATTCAGAAAGATACATGCACCCCAATTGTAATTGCAGTGCTATTTACAATAGCCAAGTCATGGAAGCAACCTAAATGTCCATTGATAGAGGAATGGATAAAGAAGATGTGTTACATATATACAATGGAATATTACTCAACCTTAAAAAAGAACAAAATAATGTCATTTGCAACAACATGGATGGACCTAGAGATTATCATATTAAGTGAAGTAAGTCACACAGAGAAAGACAAATAACATATGATATCACTCATATGTGGAATCTAATTTAAAAAATGATACAAATGAACTTATTTACAAAACAGTTTCACAGATTCCAAAAACAAACCGACAGTTATCAAAGGGCATACATGGGGATGGGGAGGGATAAATTAGGATACTAGGATTATCATACACATACAACTATATATAAAATAGATAACCAACAATGACCTACTGTACAACATAAGGAACTCTACTTAATATTCTATAATAACCTATATGGGAAATGAATCTGCAAAAGAATGAATATATGTATATGTAAAACTGAATCACTATGCTGTACACCTGAAACTAATACAACATTGTAAATACCTATACTCCAATAAAACAAACAAACAAAAAACAAAGGACCTGAATCATTTTTTCAAATAAGAGATACAAATGGACAATAAGCACAAGAAACTATCATCACTACTCATTAGGGAAATGCAAACTAAAACCATAACATATCATCTCATACCCAATAGAATGGCTACTATTTGAAAAAACAAAAACAAGTGTTGGCAAGAAGGTGGAGAAATTGGAACTCTTGTGCACCACTGTGGGACTGTAAAGTGCTACAGCTTCTATGGAAAATGCTATGGTCATTCCTCAAAAAAAAATAAAAATAGATTAACCATATGATCCATTAATTCCACTTCTCAGTATATATCCAAAAGAATTTGAAAATAGGGCCTCAAAAATACTTTTACACCAACGTTCATAGCAGCATTATTTACAAGAACCAAAAGGTGGAAATTATACAAGTGTTTATAAATAGATGAATGGATAAACAAATGTGATATGCAATCAATTAAATATTACTCAGCCTTAAAAGAGAATGAAACTTCTGACAGAAGGTTCATATGGATGAACCTTGAGGACATCATACTAAGTGAAATAAGCCAGAGATGAAAGGACAGATAATATATGGTTCCACTCATATGAGGTATCTAGAGTATTCAAATACATAGAGACAGAAAGTAGAATGATAGTTGGCAGGGGATGGAGTGAGGTGGAAATCGAAAACTGTTTAATGGATACAGAGATTTCAGTTTCGTAAATGGAAAATTTCTGGAGATTGATTGAACAATGCAGATATACTTAACATTACTGAACTGTACACTTAAAAATGATTAAGATGGTAAATTGTGTGCTATGTGTATTTTACCACAATTACAAAAAGAAATAGGGCTTCCCCGGTGGCGCAGTGGTTGAGAGTCCGCTTGCCGATGCAGGGGACGCGGGGTAGTGACCCGGTCCAGGGGGATCCCACATGCCGTGGAGCGGCTGGGCCCGTGAGCCATGGCCGCTGAGACTGCGCATCTGGAGCCTGGGCTCCGCGGCAGGAGAGGCCGAAGCGGTGAGAGACCCGCGTACTGCAAAAAAATAAATAAATAAAAAAATAAAGAGTGATCCCCAAAATGCTTTACCCAGGTTCTTCAAAGGATAACTAATATAATATCACAACTAGGCTGATATTGATATAGTCAAGGTAACAATTCCCTCACCATAAGGAGTACTTCTATTGTTACTTTTATAGCCACACACACCTCCGTACCCTCTATCCTCCACCCTGTCCTTAACCCCCGGTAACTGGTAGTTGCATCTTAACCATTAATTTTGTCTCTTTAAGAAATTTATATAAATGGAAGCATAAAGTATGTAACATTTTGAGACTAGATTTTAAAATTCATCACAATTCTCTGCAAGGTCTTACATGTATCAGTAGTTCATTCCTCTTTATTTCTGAGTAATAATCTCTGGCATTGATGTACCAGAGTTATTTTTACCTATGAACAATTTACTTGTTGAAGGAAATTTGGGTTGTTTTCAGTTTTTGGCTATTATGAATAAAATTGCTATGAACATTAGTGTACAGGTTTCTGTGTGAACAAAGTTTTCATTTTTCTGGGATACATGTCCTGGAGTGCAATTAGTGATGATCTAACATTGGTTAGATCATATGGTAGTTGCATGTTTAGTTTTCTGGAAAGTGAAAATCTGTTTTCCATAGTGATTGTACTATTATACATTACTGTTATATAAATGAGCTAAAGATGGTCTCTGCATATTGGCTCTATATTGTTTACTCCTTCATAGAAGGCTGGGACCTGTTAGCTGCAAAGACCATCAGTACCAAACTCAAAATTTTACCCATCCAATTGTTTTAAACATAGCCCAAATAAGCAGTTTTTAGCTATTTAAAGCCTACTTGCTTTGCATACCCTGAGAAACTGCACTCAGTATCTGCAAGCCATAGATAAGATGAATTTCAGTGCAATAACTGAACAGGTGCTCTGAACCACTAGACATGTGTTGAATTCTGCCAGATGGTGCTTCTCACCAGGGCACTGCCTAAATATGAAGTAGAAACTTAAACTTCAGGGGGAGATGAAATGGAAGGCAGGACCCTATGAAAGAGGACTAGTGCCCACTAGAGGACAAGGCAGCATGATACCATCATGATAGTGATGAGGATATATTACCCTCTGCTTTCCTGGTAACTACTTGCAAAAGTTATATATATAAATGGCACAAGGGCAGGGCCAAAAAGGAGGGGCTGGTTCTCAGTTGGATAAAGAGATATATCCTCTCATTTTTCCTGAGGCCCAGTCTCTCCTTAAAGACCTAACCCTGGAATCAAGTAAAAAAGGGGCTGCCTGGCTATATAGAATAGATCTGATGAGGAACAAGCTTCACCTTATGGGGGCTGAAGTTAAGCAATTGGTTGCCAGAATTGGTGGCTCAAAATGGAAAAAATGGTGTCCTTACTAATTAGTGTGAAAGGTGGGAATGACCAACAGAGGAGGCTTTGGACCCCAGTCTATATATACCTTTTGATATAGATTTTTATGGCTTGGAGGGCTAACCATCCTATGTTAGGCCTCATAAAGGCCTAGGAAGACTGGCAATGGAAAATGTTAACTGAGGCCAAATACCTCCTCCATCAGCTGGGATGTTGGAGTGGACTTACTAGGTAATAGAGGATGCAGTATGGCATGAAGTATGATGACTCTGCAAGTCCAGAGGTGACTTAATTAGGTCCTGAGTCTACCTAGTTGTTTGTCAGGAGGGCTCCTCTTAAGTATAAGTTCTTTTTATGAGCCATGACAGCTAATGCTAAAACAATTGAAGAGGTCACAGCTGCCCTACATTTAAAAGAAACTCATGAAAGACAAACTCAGAGTTGTGTCGCTTGTTAATTCTACAAACAATACCCTATTTGGCCTAAATTGAAATTGCTATCAACAGTGACGCCTCTTTCCTCTAGGCTAAACAAACCAATTACAACCAGGCCCGTGCTTTAGTATGAACTATGAGATGAACAGGAGAGGTTATACTGGATCCAAAGAAACAAAGGGAATCCAAATTGGATGATCTCTGGTAAACTGGTGGAGTAATTACAATATTTACTAGGGTTAGATTACAATCCTTAAAATGCATCACCTTCAAAGACAGCTACCCCTGCAAAGACTACTCCTGATCTCCTCCAGTGGCAAGCATCAGCCCCCATATAGGGATCTGGCAGTCACAGAAGGGGTGGTTGTAGAAGCTGTCCCCTTCTAGTAGACAATCACACTTTCAACATATTAACTATAGTTTTTATATTTTTTGATATTGAGCTGCATGAGTTGTTTGTAAACTTTGGAGATTAATCCCTTGTAGGTTGCATCATTTGCAAATATTTTCTCCCATTCTGTGGGTTGTCTTTTTGTTTTGTTTATGGTTTCCTTTGCTGTGCAAAAGCTTTTGAATTTAATTAGGTGAAATTTGTTTATTTTTGTTTTAATTTTCATTACTCTAGAAGACTGATCAAAAAAGATATTGCTGGGCTTCCCTGGTGGCGCAGTGGTTGAGAGTCTGCCTGCCGATGCAGGGGACACGTGTTCGTGCCCCAGCCCAGGAGGATCCCACATGCCACAGAGTGGCTGGGCCCAGGAGCCATGGCACTGAGCCTGTGCGTCTGGAGCCTGTGCTCCGCAACGGGAGAGACCACAACTGTGAGAGGCTCGTGTACCCCCAAAAAAAAAAAAAAAGATACTGCTGAGATTTATGTCAGAGAGTGTTCTGCCTAAGTTTTCCTCTAAGAGTTTTATTGTGTCTGGCCTTACATTTAGGTCTTTAATCCAATTTGAGCTTATTTTTGTATATGGTGTTAGGGAGTGATCTAATCTCATACTTTTACATGTACCTGTCCAGTATTCCTAGCACCACTTATTGAAGAAGCTGTCCTTTCTCCAGTGTGCATTCATGCCACCTTTATCAAATATAAGGTGACCATGTGTGTGTGGGTTTATCTCTGGGCTTTCTATCCTGTTCCAGTGATCTATCTTTCTGTTTTTGTGCTGGTACAATACTGTCTTGATTACTGTAGCTTTGTAGTATAGACTGAAGTCAGGGAGCCTGATTCCTCCAGCTCTGTTTTCCTTTCTCAAGATTGATTTGGTTATTCAGGGTCTTTTGTGTCTCCATACAAATTTTAAAGATTTTTATTCTAGTTCTGTGAGAAATGCCATTGGTAATTTGATAGGGATTGCAGTGAATCTGTAGATTGCCTTGGGTAATATAGTTATTTTGACAATATTGATTCTTTGAATCCAAGAACATGGTATATCTTTCCATCTGTTTGTGTCATCATTGATTTCTTTCATCAGAATCTTAGTTTTTGGAGTACAGGTCTTTTGCCTCCTTAGGTAGGTTTATCCCAGGTATTTTATTCTTTTTGATGCAATGGTTAATGGGATTGTTTCCTTAATTTCTCTCTCTGATCTTTGGTTGTTAGTGTATACAAATGCAACAGAATTCTGTGTATTAATTTTGTAACCTACAACTTTACTGAATTCACTGATGAGCTCTAGTAGTTTTCTGGTAGCATCTTTAGGATTGTCTATGTATAGTATCATGTCATCTGCAAACAGCGACAGTTTTACTTCTCTGTTTCTAATTTGGATTCCTATTATTTCTTTTTCTTCTCTGATTGCTGTGGCTAGGACTACCAAAACAATGTTGAGTAAAAGTGGGGAGGGTGGACATCCTTGTCTTGTTCCTGATCTTAGAGGAAATGCTTTCAAATTTTCACCATTGAATATGATGTTAGCTGTGGATTTGTCCTATATGGCTTTTGTTATTTTGAAGTAGGTTCCCTCTATGCCCACTTTCCGGAGAGTTTTCATCATAAGTTGGTGTTGTATTTTGTCAAAAGCTTTTTCTGCATTTATTGAGAAAATCATATGTTTTTTAGTCTTCAATTTGTTAATGTGGTGTATCACACTGATTAATTTGTGCATACTGAAAAATTCTTGCATCCCTGGGATAAATCCCACTTGACCATGGTGTACAATCTTTTTATTGTATTGTTGGATTTTGTTTGCTAGTATTTTGTTGAGGATGTTTGCACACATGTTCATGAGTGATATTGGTCTGTAATTCTCTTTTTTTTGGTATCCTTGTCTAGTTTTGGTATCAGGGTGATACCATAGAATGAGTTTGAAAAAACCAAACAACCCAATCAAAAAATGGGCAGAAGACCTAAATAGACATTTCTTCAAAGAAGACAAACAGATGGCCAAGAGGTACATGAAAAGATGCTCAACACCACTAATTATTAGAGAAATGCAAATGAAAACTACAATGAGGTATCACCTCACACCAGTCAGAACGGCCATCATTAAAAAGTCTAGAAGCAATAAATGCTGGAGATGGTGTAGAGAAAAGGGAACACTCCTGCACTGTTGGTGGGAATGTAAATTAGTACAGCCAGTATGGAGAACGGTATGGAGATTTCTTTAAAAACTAAACATAGAGCTACCATATGATCTAGCAATCCCACTCCTCAGCATATATCTGGAGAAAACCACAGTTCAAAAAGATACATGTATCCCAATGTTCACTGCAGCCCTGTTTACAACAACCAAAACATGGAGGTAACCTAAATGTCCATCTACAAATAAAGAAGATGTGGTACATGTAGACAATGGAATATTACTTAGCCATTAAAAAGCATGAAATAATGCCACTTGCAGCAGCATGGATGGGCCTGGAAATTATCATACTAAGTGAAGTCAGACAGAGAAAGACAAATATCTTATGATATCACTTATATGTGGAATCTAAAACAAAAACCAAAAAAACAAATGAACTAATTTACAAAACAGAAACAGACTTACAGACATAGAGAACAAATTTTTGGTTACTAGGAATGAAGGGTCAGGGGCAGTGATAGATTGGGAGTTTTGGATTGACATATATACACTACTATATTTAAAATAGATAACCAACAAGGACCTACTGTATAGCATAGGGAACTCTGCTCAATATTCTGTAATAACCTAAATGGGAAAATAATTTGAAAAAAGAAGAGATATGTGTATATGTATAATTGAATCACTTTGCTATACACCTGAAACTAATACAACATTGTAAATTAACTATAGTAAATATAAAATGAAAAAAAATTAAATAACTATAGTTTGGGTTTCAAGATCTAAACAGCACTGGCTGGCTTTATTGGCCATGTTTTTCCAAATCTCCCTTATCCCAGAAATCACTCATGTTTTAAAGGGAACCCTCAACTCCCCACATCACCCAAGAGGTGATCAGCTTGAGAGGAAGAATAATTAAAGTAGTAATTACCCACTTTATTAAAATTGGCCCAGTTCTGCAAAAAGAAGTTTCTGCCCTGGTTGTAACTGTCACCCCCTATACCAAGACTATCCATTTTCCTATTATGGGAATGGAGCTCTTCAGTCAGCAAGTATTTCATGGAACAAGTTTAAGTGGTGGGCATTGCATGGTAGAAAACAGTTAATCATCCATTACTGGTGCAGGTGGTAAATATGACACAGTATCAGCTAAGACAAGGCACTGAAGGATTATGGCCTGACTTAAAGATCCCACTAGGAAGCCTCACCTTTAAAAGGGTGCTATCAGGTGATCCATCCAGAACACTAAGGTATGCTGACTAGGAATATCCTTGTTGAAGTGAATCTGTGAGGTCTGGAAGAGGAGACTGCTTACTCAAATGTACAGATCAGGTAAACATGACACCACCAAAGGAAATTAATAAAGTTCCAATAAATGACCCTAAAGAAATAGAGATCTATGATATGTCTGGCAAAGTATTCAGAATAATGCTCTAAAAGTTTAGTGAACAACAAGAACACACAAACAACTAAATAAAACTAGGAAAACAATCCATGAACACAATGAGAAGTGCAATAAAGAAATAGAAACAAAAAAGTATATTCTAGAGCTGAAGAATACAATGACTGAACTGAAGAATTCAACAGAGCTTCAATAGCAGACTCAAGAATAAGAAAGAATCAATGAACACAAAGATAAATCATATGAACTTATCCAGGCAGAGGAGCAAAAAGAAAAAAGAATTAAAAAGTATGAAGAAAGCCCACTGTATTTATGGGAAAACCCAAAAGAAACAAAAATTGCATCATGGGAATCCAGGAAGAAGAGAAAGACAAAGGAACAGAAAATATATTTAAAGCAATAAAGGCTGAAACTTACCAAATATATTGAGAGATATGGACGTCCAGATTCATGAGCCCCAAAATGCCCCCAAAAGGTTGAACCCTTTTGACACCAAAAGCAAAGGCATCCAAAGCAAAAATAAGCAAGTTGGACAATATCAAACAAAACATTTTTCTGCACAGCCAAAGAAAACATCAATACAATGAAAAGACAACCTACCAGTTGAAAGAAAATATTTTCAAATCGAATATTTGACATGGGGTTAATAGCCAAAATACATAAAGAACTCATGCAACTCAGCAGTGACAAAAAAAACAACAACCCATTTAAAAAATGGGTAGAGGCTCTGAATAGGCATTTTTTGAAAGAAGATATACAGGTGGGCAACAGACATATGAAAACATGCTCAACATCACTAATCACCAGGGAAATGCAAATCAAATCCACAATGAGATATCACCTCACACATGTTAGAATCACTGTTATCAACAAGACGAGAAGTAACAAGTGTTGGCAAAGATGTGGAGAAAAAGGAACACTTGTGCATTGTTGGTGGGTTAGTTGGACCACTATGGAAAACAGTATGGAGGTTGCTCAAAAAATTAAAAATAGAATTCCCAGATCCACCAACTCCACTTTTGGATATATACCTAAAAGAAATAAACTCACTATCTCAAAGAAATATCTGCACCCCTATGTTCACTGCAGAATTATTTACAATAGCCAAGACATGGAAATAAACCCGTGTCCATTGATGGATAAATAGATAAAGAAACTGTGATATATATATATATATATATATATATATATATATATATATATATAATGGAATCTTATTCAGTCATAAAAAAGAGGAAATCCTGTCATTTGTGACAATATGGATGAACTTTGAGGGTATTATGCTAAGTGAAATAAGTCAGTGGAAGACAAATACTGTATGCTCTTACTTGTATGTGAAATCTTAGAAAATAAAACTTAAACCTAATACTAATACACTATTAAATGTCAATCAAATCTCAATTAAAAAAAGAAATGGGCAAACAATTTGAATAGACATTTCTCCAAAGAAGATACACAAATGGGTAATAATTACATGAAAAGAGGCTTAGTACTAACCATTAGGTAAATGCAAATCAAAACAACGAGATACAATTTCACACTCATTTGGATGGCTATTATAAAACAAACACACAAAGTAAAACAGAAAATAACAAGTGTTGGCAAGGATATTGCAAAATTGTGCCCATTATGCAATGCTGGTAGGAATGTAAAATGGTGCAGTTACTATAAAAAACAGTAAGGAAGTTCCACAAAAAATTAAAAATAGAATTACCATATGATCCAGCAATTTCATTTCTGGGTATATGCCCAACAGAATTAAAAGCAAAAACTCTAACTGATATTGTGCAACCATGTGGATAGCAGCATTATTCACAATAGCCAAAAAGTGGAAGCAACACATCCATCAACAGATAAATTGACAAACAAAATTTCATGTAAACATACAATGTAATATTATTGAGCCTTCAAAAGGTAGGAAATTGCTTTTTATTGAGGTTTAGATGATGTAAAATGTTATATAAGTTTCAGGTATACAACATAGTGATTCACAATTTTTAAAGATTATATTCCATTTACAGTTACCATAAAATAGTGGCTATATTCCATGTGTTGTACAATATATCCTTGTAGCTTATTTATTTTATACATAGTAGTTTATACCTGTTAACCACATACCCCTATGTTGCCCGTTCCTCTTTCACTCTCCCCACTGGAAACCACTAATTTGTTCTCTATATCTGTTAGTGTGTTTCTTTTTGATATATTCACAAGTTTGTTTTATTTTTTAGATTCCACATAGAAGTGATAACATACACTATTTGTGTTTCGCTGTCTGACTCTTTTCACTAAGCATAAAGCCAACCAGGCCCATCCATATTGTTACAAAGAGCAAAATTTCATTCTTTCTTATGGTTGAGTAGTATTCCATTGTGTGTGTTGTATATATATATGTATATATACACATATATACCACATATTATATTTAAAAACATTTTTATTGGAGTATAGTTGATTTACAATGTTGTGTTAATTTCAAGTGTATAGCAAAGTGAATCAGTTATACATAGATATGTATATATATATACATTTTTTTTCAGATTCTTTTCCCATATAGGTTATTAAACAATATTGAGTAGAGATCCCTGTGCTATATAGTAGGTCCTTGTTGGTTATCTATTTTATATAATGTGCATATGTAAATCACAGTCTCCTAATTTATCCCTTCACCCCATGTTTCTCCCTTAGTAACCATAAATTTGATTTTGAGATTCTTGAGTCTGTTTCTCTTTTATAAATGAGTTCATTTGTATCATTTTTAAATTAGATTCCAGATAGAAGTGATATCATTTGACATTGGTCTTTCTATGTCTGACTTACTTCACTTAGTATAATAATCTATAAGTCCATTCATGTTGCTGTAAATGGCATTATTTCATTCTTTTTTATGGCTAAGTAGTATTCCATTGCATATATGTACCAATCTAGGTGTCATAAAAAAATTTTATTGGAGTATAGTTGATTCACAATGTTGTGTTAGTTTCAGGTGTACAGTAAAGTGAATGTTATACACATACATATATCCTTTTTTTTTTTTTAGATTATTTTACCATATAGATCATTACAGAGTATTGGGTAGAGTTCCCTGTGCTACACACTAGGTCCTTATTAGTTATCTGTTTTATATATAGTAGTATGTATATGTCAATCTTAATCTCCCAATTTATCCCTCCCCACCTTCCCCCCGGTAACCATAAGTTTGTTTTCTACATCTGTGACTCTATTTCTGTTTTGTAAATAAGTTCATTTGTATCATTTTTTTAGTTTCCACATATAAGTGATATCATATGGTATTTGTCTAACTTCCTTCATGCAGTATGACAATCTCTAGGTCTCCATGCTGCTGTGAATGGCATTATTTCATTCTTTTTTATGGCTGAGTAATATTACATTGTATATATGTACCACATCTTCTTTATCCACTCATATGTCAATAGACATTTAGGTTGTTTCCATGTCTTGACTATTGCAAATAGTGCAGCAATGAACATTGGGATGCATGTATCTTTTCAAATTATCTGGTTTTCTCCAGATACATGCCCAGGAGTGGGATTGGTAGATCATATAGTAGTTCTATATTTAGTTTTTTAAGGACCCTCCACAGTGTTCTACAAAACGGTTGAACCAATTTACATTCCCACCAACAGTGTAGGAGGGTTCCCTTTTCTCCACACCCTTTCCAGAATTTACAGTTTGTAAATTTTTTGATGATGGCAATTCTGACTGGTGTGAGCTGATATCTCACTGTAGTTCTGATTTGCATTTCTCTGATAATTAGTGATGTTGAGGATTTTTTGACGTGCTTTTTGGCCATACGTCTGTCTTCTTTGAAGAAATGTGTATTTAGATCTTCCACCCATTTTTTGATGTTTTTTTTTTTGATATAGGTGCATGAGCACTTTGTATATTTTGGAGATTAATCCCTTGTCAGTCACTTCATATGCAAATATTTTCTTCCATTCTGTGGGTTGTCTTTTCATTTTGTTTATGGCTTTCTTTGCCGTATAAAAGCTTTTATGTTTAATATGGTCACATTTGTTTATCTTTGTTTTGATTTTCATTACTCTAGGAGATGGATCAAAAAGACATTGCTGCAATTTATGTTAGAGAGTATTCTGCCTATGTTTTCATCTAAGAGTTTTATAGTATCCGGCCTTAAACTTAAGTCTTTAATCCATTTTGAGTTTATTTTTGTTTATGGTGTTAGAGAATGTTCTAATTTCATTCTTTTACATGTAGCTGTCCAGTTTTCCAAGCACCACTTATTGAAGAGACTGTCTTCACCATTGTATAATCTTGCCTCTTTTTATTGAAGATTAACTGACCATAGGTGTGTGGGTTTATCTCTGGACTTTCTATCCTGTTCCATTAATCTATATTCCTGTTTATGTGCCAGTACCATACAATCTTGATTACTGTAGCTTTTTAGTATAGTCTGAAGTCAGGGAGAATGATTCCTCCAGCTCCGTTTTTCTTTCTCAAGGTTGCTTTGGTTATTCAGGGTCTTTTATGTCTCCATACAAATTTTAAAGTTTTTTATTCTAGTTCTGTGAAAAATGCCATTAGTAATTTGATAGGAATTGCAATGAATCTGTGGATTGCCTTGGGTAGTATAGTCATTTTGAAAATATTGATTCCTCCAATCGAAGAGCATGTTATATATTTCCATCTGCTTGTGTCATCTTTGGTTTCTTTTGTCAGCATCTTATAGTTGTCAGAGCACAGGTCTTTTGCCTCTTTAGGTAGGTTTATCCCTAGGTATTTTATTCTTTTTGATGTGATGATAAATGGGATTGCTTCCTTAATTTCTCTCTCTGATATTTTGTTGTTAGTATAGGAATGCAACAGATTTCTGTGTATTAATTTTGTATCTTGCAAATTTACCTAATTCATTGATGAGCTCTAGTAGTTTTCTGGTAGCATCTTTAGGATTTTCTATGTGTAGTATCATTTCATCTGCAGTGACTGTTTTAGATACTCTTTTTCAATTTGGATTCCTTTTATTTCTTTTGCTTCTCTGAATGTTGTGGCTAGGGCTTCCAAAACTATTTTGAATAAAACTGGCAAGTGTGGAATCCTTGTCTTGTTCCTGATATCACAGGAAATGCTTTCAATTTTTCACCTTTGAGTCTGATGTTCGCTGTGCGTTTGTCATATATGGCCTTTATTATGTCGATGTAGGCTCACTCTATGCCCAGTTTCTGGAGAGTTTTTATCATAAATGGGTGTTGAATTTTCTCAATAGATTTTTCTGCATCTGTTGAAATGATCATGTGGTTTTTATTCTTCAGTTTGTTAATATGGTGAATCACACTGATTGCCAATATTGAAGAATCATTGCATCATAGGGTTGCATGGTTATATGGTCCTTTTAATGCATTGTTGGATTCGATTTGCTAGTATTTTGTGGAGGATTTTTGCGTCTGTGTTCCTCGGTGATATTGGCTGGTAATTTTCTTTTTTTTTGTAGTATCTTTGTCTGGTTTTGGTATTAGGGTGATGGTGGCCTCATAGAATGAGCTTGGGAGTGTTTCTTCCTCTTCAAGTTTTGGAAGAGTTTAAGAAGGATAGTTGTTAACTCTTCTCTAAATGATTGATAGAATTTGCCTGTGAAGCCACTTGGTCCTGGACTTTTGTTTGTTGGAATTTTAAAATCACAGTTTCAATTTCAGTACTTGTGATTGGTCTCTCATGTTTTCTATTTCTTCCTTGTTCAGTCTGGGAAGGTTGTACATTTCTAAGGATTTGTCCATTTCTTCTAGGTTGTCCTTTTTATTGGCATACAGTTGCATATAGTAGTCTCTTATGATCCTTTGTATTTGGGTGGTATCAGCTGTAACTTCTCCTTTTTCATTCCTAATTTTGTTGATTTGAGCCCTCTCCATTTTGTTCCTAATGATTCTGACTAAAGGTTTACCAATTTTGCTTATCTTTACAAAGAATCAACTTTTACTTTCATCAATCTTTTCTATTGTTTTCTTCGTCCCTATTTCATTTATTTCCGCTCTGATCTTTATGATTTACTTCCTTCTAAGAACCTTGTGTTTTTTGTTCTTGTTTCACTCGTTGCCTTAGGTGTAAGCTTAGATTGTTTATTTAAGATTTGTCTTGTTTCCTGGGGTAAAATTTTACTGCTACGTACTTTTCTCTTAGAACTGCTTTCACTGAGTCCCATAGGCTTTGGATCATTGTGTTTTTGTTCAAATCTGTGTCTAGGTATTTTTTGATTTCCTCTTATTTTCTTCAGTGATCCACTGGTTGCTTAGTAGTATATTGTTTAGGCTCCATATGTTTTTGTTTTTTAGATTTTTTTTCCCCTGTAATTGATTTCTAATCTCATAGTGTTGTGGTCAGAAAAGGTGCTTGATATAATTTCAGTTCTCTTAAATTTACTGGGGCTTGATTTATGCCTCAAGATCCTCAAAAGTGTTCCATGTGCACTCATGAGAAGAAAGTGTATTCTGATTTCAGATGGAATGTTCTATAAATATCAATTAAGTCCATCTGGTCTAATGTGTCATTTAAGGCCTATGTTTCCTTAGTGCTTTCCTGTCTGGATGATCTGTCCATTGGTGTGAGTGGGGTGTTAAAGTCCCCCACTATTATTTTGTTGTCAATTTCTCCTTTTATGGTTGTTAGTATTAACCTCATATATTGAGTTGCCCCTATGTTTGGTACATATATATTTGCAACTGTTATATCTTCTTCTTGGAGTTATCCCTTGATCATTATGTAGTGTCCTTCCTTGTCTCTTGTAACAATCTTTATTTTAAAGTCTATTTTATCTGATATGAATATATTGCTTCTCCAGCTTTCATTTGATTTCCACTTGCATGTACACCGGTTTCCATCCTCTCACTTTCAGTCTATATTTGTCCCTAAATCTTAAGTGGGTCTCTTGTAGACAGCAAATATATGGGTCTTATTTTTGTATCCATTCAGCCAGTCTATGTCTTTTGGTTGAAGCATTTAATCCATTTACTTTAAGACAATTATCAATATGCATGTTCTTATTACCATTTTCTTAATTGTTTTGAAATTTATTTTTTAGGTCTTTTTTCTTCCCTTCATCTTTTGTTCTCTTCTCTTGTGATTTAAGGACAATATTTAGTGTTGTGTTTGGATTCCTTTTTGTTTTGTGTGTGTATCTATTTTAGTTTTTTGGTTTGCAGTTCCTATGAGGTTTTGATATAGCATTGTATACATATACAAGTTAGTTTTAAGTTGCTGGCCTCTTAATTTCAGATGCATTTCCCATTTCCTGCATTTCTACTCTCCTCTTCTCATTGTTGCTGGTTTTGATGTCATATTTGTGTATGGATGATTGCTTACTTCTATTGTATGTTTGCCTTTACCATTGAACTTTCCTATTTGTGATTTTATTTTATTTTTTTACTATTTTTTAAATTTAAATATAGTTGATTTACAATGTGCCATTCTCTGCTGTACAGCAAAGTGACTCAGTTTTACACATATAAACATTCTTTTTTAAAATATTCCTTTCCATTATGGTTTATTCCAGGAGGTTGGATATAATTTCCTGTGTAATACAGTAGAACCTTGTTGTTTCTCCATTCTAAATGTAATAGTTTGCATCTACCACCCCAAATTCCCAGTCCATCCCTTTCCCTCCTTCCTGCCCCTTGGCAACCACACAGTCTGATCTCTATGTCTGTGAATATGTTTCTGATTTGTAGATAGGTTAATTTGTGTCATATTTATTTTATATTGATATATATGTGATATTATATGGTATTTGTCTTTCTCTTTCTGACTTACTTCACTTAGTATGATAATCTCTAGTCACATCCATGTTGCTGCAAATGGCATTATTTTGTTCTTCTTTATGGCTGAATAGTATTCCATTGTATATATGTACCACATGTTCTTTATCCATTCATCTGTCAATGGACATTTAGATTGTTTTAACGTTTTGTCTATTGTGAATAGCACTGCTATGAACATAGTGGCACATGTATCTTTTGGAATTATAGTTTTGTCCAGGTACATGCCCAGGAGTGGGATTGCTGAATCATATGGTAATTCTATTTTGAGTTTTCTTAAGAACCTCCATGCTGTTTTCCATAGTGGCTGCACCAACTTACATTCCCGTCAACAATGTAGGAGGGTTCCCTATCTCCACACCCTCTCCAGCATTTGTTATTTGTAGACTTTTTAATGAAGATAGAATAATGGAAATTACCCAGTCAAAATAGCAGAAAGAAAGTAAAATGAATAATAAAATGAAAGCAATATAAGAGACCTGTGGGATAATATAAAGCATCCCAATCTATGTACAATAGGGATTCCAGAAGAAGAAGAAAGAGAAAAGGGGATTGAAAATGTATTTGAAGAAATTATGGTAGAAAACTTCACAAACATAAAGAAGGAAACAGATATCCAGATCCAAGAAGCACAGAGGGTTCCAAACAAGATGAACCCAACAGACATATGCCATGACATAGTATGATAAAAGTGGCAAAAATTAAAGATAAAGAGAGGATTATAAATGTGGCAAGTGAAAAACAAAGAGTTAATTACAAGGGAACCCCCACTAAGACTGTCAGCTGATTTCTCTACAGAAACACTGCAGGGTAGAACGAAGTGGCAAAATACATTCAAAGTCTTGAAAGGGAAAAATCTGAAACCTAGAATACTCTATCCAACAAGATTATCATTTAGAATAGGAGGAGAAATAAGGAATTTCTCAGACAAGCAAAAACTAAAAGAATACAACAATACTAAACCTATCCTAAAAGAAATATTGAAAGATCTTCTCTAAATAGATAAGAAGCAAAAAGCTATAGAAAGAAGGAAACAATAATTTGAAAGTAAACCAAATTAGCCAGTACATAGATCAAATAGAGAAAAAAAAACCTATTTGTGAAAGTGATCATAAACACAAACAACATCAAAAGGATGAATATGAAGATGTAAAAAAGGAAATAAAAATCATAAAATGTGGGAAAGGAGAGTACAAAAATGCAGGCTTTTTTAGAATGTGTTTGAGCCTGTGTGACTATCAGTGTAAAGCAAGAAGATATAGGAAGGGCTTAACATACATGAAAAACAGGGCAACAAAACATACAATATATTCATAAAACCCAAAAAGGAGAGAATATGAGCATAAAATAAAGGGAAATCATCAAAACACAAAAAGAAAGACAAAAAGAGAAAGAAAGGAACAAAGAAGAAACAAAGAATCAACAGGAAAACATGGTGTAAAATGGCAATAAATACATATATATCAATAATTACTTTAAATGTCAATGGACTAAATGCTCTAATCAAAAGACACAGAGTAGTAGATTGGATGAAAAAAAAAAAGAAGAAAAACAAGAGCCAACGATATCCTGCCTACAGGAGACCCAACTTAGGGCAAAGGACACACACAGGTTGAAATTGAGGGGATGAAAAAAGATATTTCATGCAAACTGAAATGAAAAGAAAGCAGGAGTTGCCATACTCATATCAGATAAAATAGACTTTAAAGCAAATGCTATAAAGAAATATAAAGAAGGACACTATATAATGATAAAAGGATCAATAAAAGAAGAGGATTTTACAATCATCAACATATATGCACCTAACACAGAAGCACCCAAATATATAAAACAAATACTAACAGACATAAAGGGAGAAATTGATTGGAATACAATAATAGTTGGAGTTTTTAACACCCCACTCACATCACTGGACAGATCTTCTAGAGAGAAAAATCAATAAGGCAACAGAGATCCTAAATGATACAATAGAAAAGTCAGAGTTAATTGATATTTTCAGGACATTACATCCAAAAAAAAAAAAAAAACACATTCTTTTCAAGTGCACATGGAACATTCTCTAGGATTGACCACATACTAGGGCACAGAAATAACCTCAACAAATTTAAGAGTATAGAAATTATTTCAGTCATTTTCTCTGACCACAACAGCATGAAACTAGAAATCAACCACAGGAAAAGAAATGAGAAAAAAAAAGGCTACATGGAGACTAAAAAACATGTTACTAAAAAAACAATGGTTCAACAAGGGAATCAAAAAAGAAATTAAAAATTACCTTGAGATGAATGACAATGAAAACACCACCATACAAAATCTATGGGATGCAACAAAAGCAGTTCTTAGGACGAAGCTGATAGTAATACAGGCCTTCCTCAAAAAACAAGAAAAATCGCAAATAAACACCTAATCTACCACCTAAAAGAATTAGAATAAGATGAACAAACAAAATCTAAAGTCAGCAGGAGGAAGGAGATAATAAATAATAAAGAAGGAAACAATAAAATAGAGATAAAAACAATAGAAAAAAATCAATAAAACCAAGAGCTGATTCTTTGAAAGGGTAAACAAAAATTACAAACCTCTGGCTAAGCTCACCAAGAAGAGAGAGAACCCAAATAAACAAAATAAGAAATGAGAAAGGAGAAATTCAAATGATACCCTAGAAATATGAAAAAACAAACAAACATGAGAATACTATGAACAATTACATGCCAATGAATTTGACAACTTAGAATGGAGAATTTTCTAGAAACATACAGCCCACCAAAATTGAATCAAGAAGAAACAGATAATTTGAACAGACAGATCACTAGATGTGAAACAGAATCTGTAACAATTAAAAAAAAACAATTCCCTACAAACAAAAGTCCAGGACCAGATGGCTTCACATGCAAATTCTACCAAACATACAAAGAAGAACTTATACTGATTTTTCTCAAATTGTTCTAAAACACTGAAGAGGAGGGAACACTCACAAAGACATTCTCTGAAGCCACCATCACCCTGATACCAAATCCAGACAATGATACCACCAAAAAAAAAGAAAATTACAGCAAAAATTCTCAGCAAAATATTAGCAAACTGAATTGAACAACACATAAAGAAGATCATAACCCATGACCAAGTGGGATTCATCCCAAGCTCACAAGGATGGTTCAACATATGCAAATCAATTAATGTAATACACTACATTAACAAAAGTCAAAATCCCATTTCTGATTTTCTTGTTTCTAGTTGTGGCCTTTTTTTTTTTGTCTCCCTCCTAGAGAAGTTCCTTTAGCATTACTTGTAAAGCTGGTTTGGTGGTGCTGATTTCTCTTAGCTTTTGTTACCTGTAAAGCTTTTGATTTCTCTATCAAATCTGAATGAGAGTCTTGCTGGGTACAGTATTGATTGGAGGTTTTTCCCTTTCATCACTGGAAATATATCATGCCACTCCCTTCTGGCCTGCAGTGTTTCTGCTGAAAAATCAGCTGATAACCTTATTTTGATTCCCTTGTATGTTATTTGTTGCTTTTAACATTTTTTTCTTTCATTTAATTTTTGTCAGTTGGATTAATATGTGTCTTGGCATGATCCTCCTTGGGTTTATCTTCCATGGGACTCTCTATGCTGGCTGGACTTGAGTGCTTCCTTTCTCATGTTAGGGAAATTTTCGGCTATAATCTCTTCAATTATTTTCTCAGGACCTTTCTCTTTCTCTTCTCCTTCTGTGACCCCTATGATGCAAATGCTGGGACATTTAATGTTGTTCCAGAGGTCTCATTTCTTTTAACTTTTTTTCTTTATTCTGTTCTGTGGCAGTGATTTCCACCACCCTGTCTTCTAGCTCACTTACTCATCCATCTGCCTTAGTTATTCTGCAATTGATTCCTTCTAGTGTATTTTTCATTTCAATTATTGTGTTGTTTATCTCTGTTCTTTAAATCTTCTAGCTCTTTGTTAAACATTTCTTATATCTTCTCGGTCTGTGCTTCCATTCTTTTTCTGAGAATTTGCATCATCTTTATTGTCATTACTCTGAATTATTTTTCAGGTAGATCGCCTACCTCCTCTTCATTTAGTTGTTCTTGTCTGAAACCTATTTCTCTCTCATCTCATTTTGTCTAAAATTCTGTGTTTGTTGTTTCCTTTCCACAGCCTGTAGGGTGGTAGTTCCTCTTGCTTCTGTTGCCTGCCCCCTGGTAGGTGATGTTGGTTCAGAGACATGTGCAGGCTTCCTTGTGGGAGGGTCTGGTGCCTGCCCACTGGAGGGTGGAGTTGGGTTTTGTCCCTCTGGTCAGCAGGGCCATGTCAAAGAGTGTGTTTAGAGGTGGCTGTGATCTCAATATGACTTTAGGCAGCCTCTTTGTTAATGGGTGGGTCTGTGTTCCTATCCTTCTGGTTGTTTGGCCTGGGGCATTCTAGCGCTGGAGCTTGCAGGCTGTTGGATGGGGTCAAGTGTTGCTGCCAAAATGGGGACCTCCAGGAGAGCTCACACGGATCAGTATTCCCTGGGGTCTCTGCCACCAGTGTCCTTGTCTCTACAGTGAACTACAGCCAACCCCTACCTCCCCAGGAAACCCTCTAAGACTCATAGGTAGGTCTAGCCCAGGTTCCTATGGAGGTACTGCTCTGTGCTGGGTCACAGTGCACCTGAGAACTTGTGTGCACCCTCCAAGAGTGGAGTCTCTGTTTTCCCCAGCCCTGTGGAGCTCCTGCACTCATGCTCCACTGGCCTTCAAAGCCAAATGCTCAGCAGGTTCTTCCTGTTGATGTCAGACCCTCAGATTGTCTTAGAGTGCTATTTTTATGTGGGAACATCCCTTTGTAGCCTGCATGGGATAAATAATTTTTGGCATGAGGGCTGTTTTAAGTATAGATGTCTGCCACCTCTTTCAGTGTATGCTGGCCATTATCTCATTGATAGGTGGTGTGACTGATGCTATGGTGAAAAGAGCCTGCACTGTATATTGAGTGGGTCCTCTCTGTTGCCCTGTGTTTATCACTGCCCTTTCAGAGGCAGGGTCTGCTCCTTAGTTGTTGGAGTAGAAGCCTCAGACCTATTTTTGAGCTGTGTTTCTGATCTGTGGTACAAGGTAGGTGGGATTGGAGCACTCTCATTGGGAAAGAAGTCACTATTACTCCTCTGGAGCTGTTCACCTGTTGAGTGTGCTCTGTTGTGACACCTTTCACTTGCTGTGTGGGCTCACAAAAGTACACTGTTGTTGGAACTGCTCTCAGCACCACCTTAACTGTGGGTATGCTGACAATTGGCCCTGGTGTCTCTCGGACATTGTTTTCATCAGGCCACCAGTGCAGATCTACTGAAGTCAGGTCCCAGGACTGCAGTAGTCATGCACCTGGACCCATTGTGGGAACTATGGAGGCAGCTCAGACTCTGGCCTGACTCACCTCCACGTGTATGTGCCCACAAAGAGCATAGCTGCTAAAGCCAGACCCGTCTCAGCTGCAGGAGCACTTGTCTGTTCAAATGTTCTTCAGGCATTGAATTTACAAAGCCAGCAATGGAGGTGTAAATCTCTGGTTTGCACAGCTGCACAGAGAGATTTCAGCTCTTTTTCCTTAGCTGCACAGCCCTGGGGCTCAGCTGTGGTTTCAGCCCTACCTCTGTGTGTGGGCCCCACACTGGCATCTGCTCCTAAGGCAGCCATGGGGTACACAAGCCTGCCCATGTGGGAGTGGGCCAGGGCCATATTCAAGGGTCATGAGCCCACTCAGGTGGTAGTGGGTCAGAGCAGTGATTGGGTTGTGCAAGCCTGCTCAGGCAGAGGCCAGAGCAGTGATCAGGGCAACCATGCTTATTCAGGTGGGAGGGGGCTGGAGTGACAACTGAGGTGCATGAGGCCACTCACGTGGGAGGGGGCCAGGGTAGTAGTCAGGGTGCACGTGGCTGACCAGGCAGGAGGGAGCTGAGACAGCGACTTGGGCACGGGAGCTCGCTCAGACAGGAGGGGGCCAGGGTTGTGGTCTGGGTGTACAAGCCTGCTCAGGTGGGATGGGGCTGAGACAGAAGTTGGGGCATGTGGGCCACCCAGGCAGGAGCACTTCCTAGTGCCTGTGGAGGCACGGGTTGGTGTGTGGGGAAAGAGGCTGCAATGGTGGCCCCACTCTGTACCACTCAACAGTGGTGTTTTGCTTCTATGGCAGCCTGGGCTTATTGCATGACCATTCCTGGTTGTGGAGCTCCACTCTCCTGTCTCTTCAAGCTGTCTCCATGCAGCCAACAGCAGTCACCTCTGCAGATCTGCTCTCCCAACCCCATATTCCAGCACTCAGCCCCCCTCCACACCAGCAGACATGTCTCAGGCAGGGGCACACAGGGCTGTGGCACTGACCATCTGTGTAGGTCTCACTCTGTCCTGCCTGCCACAGACCAGTTGCCACACTCTCCTCCAAGCCCCTGAAGCTCCCCTTCTGTTCCTGATGATCACTCTGCTAGTGAGGGGGCTTCCCTGGGTGTGGGACCCTCTCCTCTCCTTCAGCTCCCCCAGAGGCACAGGTCCCATTCTGCTTCCTCTTTTCTTTAATTTCTTTTTTTCTTTCATCCTACTCAGTTACACCAGGATCTTTCTTGTCCTTTTAGGTGTCTGAGGTCCTCTGTTAGTGTTCAGCAGCTGCTCTGTGACAATTGTTCCATATGTAGATGTATTTTTCATGTATTTGTGGGGAGAGGTGTGCTCCATGTCTTCCTACTCCACCATCTTGATTGATAACACATATTCTTTATCCATTCATATGTTGATGGATGCTTAGGTTGTTTCCATAACTTAGCAATTGTAAATAATGCTGCTATGAATATTAGGGTGGATGTATCTTTTCAAATTAGTGTTTTTCATTTTTCGGGGGATATATACACAGGAGTGGAATTGTTGGGTCATATGGTAGTTCTATTTATATTTTTTTGAGAAACCTCCATACTGTTTTCCACAGTGGCTGCAAAAATTTACTTTCCCACCAACAGTGAACTAGGGTTCCCTTTTCTCCACATCCTTGCCAACATTTGTTGCTTGTGGCCTTTTTTTTTTTTTTTTCTTTTGCAGTCCGCAGGCCTCTCACTGTTGTGGCCTCTCCCGTTGTGGAGCACAGGCTCCAGACGCACAGGCTCAGTGGCCATGGCTCATGGGCCCAGCCGCTCCGCAGCATGTGGGATCTTCCCAAACCAGGGCATGAACCCGTGTCCCCTGCATCGGCAGGCAGACTCTCAACCACTGCACCAACAGGAAAGCCCTGGCCTTTTTGATAAAATCCACTCTGGCAGGTGTGAGATGATATCTCATTGAGATTTTAATTTGCATATCTCTGATTAGTAATGATGTTGAGCATCTTTTCATATGCCTATTGACCATCTGTACATCTCATCTGGAAAAATGTCTATTCAGGTTTTCTGCCCATCTTTAACTTGGTTGTTTATTTATTTATTTATTTTTTGATGCTGAGTTGTATGGGCTGTTTATATATTTTGGATATTAACTCCTTATTGGTCAAAATATTTGCAAATATGTTCTCCCATTCAGTAGGTTGTCTTTTTCTTTTGTGGGTGGCTTCATTTGCTGTGAAAAAGTTTTTAAATTTAGTTAGGTCCCATTTGTTTATTTTCATTTTTATTTCCTTTGCTCTAGGAGACAGATCCAAAAGAAATTTTGCTAAGATGTATGTCAAAGAGTGTTCTGCCTCGGTTTTCTTCTAGGAGTTTTATGGTTTGCAGTTTTACAGTTAGGTCTTTAATCCATTTTGAGTTTACTTTTGTTTATGGTGTTAGAGAATGTTCTCATTTAATTTTTTACATGTAGCTGTCCAGTATTCCCAGCACCATTTATTGAATAGGCTGTCTTTTCTCCATTTGTATATTCTTGTTTTCATTCTCATTAATTGCCCATAAGTGTGTAAGTTTATTACTGGGATCTCTATTCTGTTCCATTGATCATTGATCTATGTGTCTGTGTTTGTGCCAGTATCACACTGTTTTGATTACTGTAGCATTGTAGTATAGTCTGAAGTCAGGGAGCATGATTCCTTCAGCTCTGTTCTTCTTTATCATGATTGTTTTGGCTATTTGGTGTCTTTTTCTTCTCATAAAAAATTTAAAATTACTTGTTCTAGTTATGTGAAAAATGCCCTTGGTATTTTCACAGGGATTTGACTGAATCTGTAGATTGCCTTGGGTAGTATAGTCATTTTAACAACAATAATTCTTCCAATCCATGAAGACAGTATATTTTCCATCTGTTTGTGTTGTTTTCAGTATAGGAGTATAAAGCGTATAGGTCTTTTACCTCCTTAGGTAGGTTTATTCCTAGGTACTTTATTCTTCCTGATGCTATTGCAATGGGATTGTTTCCTTAATTTCTCTTTCTGATAGTTCATTAAAAAGGCAGGAAATTCTGACCCATGTTACAAGATGAATGAACAATGAAGACATTTAAGCTGAGTAAAAAAAGCCATCCACCATAATAAAACAAATACTGTAAGATTCCACTTATATAAGGCACCTAGAGTAGTCAAATTCATAGAGACAGAAAGTAGAGTGGTGGTTGCCAGAGACAGAGGGAAGGGGAGAATGAGTAGTTAATGTTTAATAGGTATAGTATTTTAGTTTCACAAGATAATAAAAAAGTTCTGGGATAGACGGTGGTGATGGTTGCACAAAAATATGAATGTACTTAATGTTTTTGAACTGTACACTAAAAATTGTCAAAGTGATAAATTTTATGTTAAGTACAATTTATCACCATTTTTTAAAAAATAGTAAAAAACAGAAAACCCTATAGGGTCTCAGAGAATAAATCAGAGGATTCAAATTTGAGAAAAATTTCTTAAAGGTGAACCTCCAAATCATTCCTTTCTTTTCCTCTCCCTGCCCCATCCTTCCCATTTCCATGGGATTGTTGGACATTCTTAGTGCAATTAACTCCACGTTTTATTTAACTCAAGATCATACTCAAGGACAGAGCAGAGATTCTTTCAGTGGGATAATGAAATTCTACATGGAAAGATGGCCTTTTAAATCCTGCAGTTATGCTGTAGTAATATGGTAATAGAATTAGTCTGAAGGGGTTTAAAAGAAAATTTACCTGCTGTGACTAGAAATGAGTTGTATAAAATTATTTTAAGGAAAAAATAAGCAAACAAAAACCAAACTCATATATTTACTTCTTCTTTTCTGATTTGGAACGCTTTTATTTCTTTTTCTTATGTGATTGCTGTAGTGAGGACTTCCAAAACTATGTTGAATAAAAGTGGCAAGAGTGGACATCCTTGTCTTGTTCCTGATCATAGAGGAAATGGTTTCAATTTTTCACCATTAAGTATGATGTTAGCTGTGGATTTGTCCTTTATGGCCTTTATTGAGGTAGGTTCTCTCTATGCCCACTTTCTGGAGAATTTTTATAAGTTGGTGTTGAATTTTGTGGAAAGTTGCTTCTGCATCTACTGACATGATCATATGGTGTTTATTCTTCAATTTGTTGATGTGGTGTACCAAACTGATTGATTTGCAGATATTGAAAAATCCTTGCATCCCTGGGAAAAATCCCACTCAATTATGGTGTACAAACATTTTAGTGAATTGTTGGATTGGATTTATTAGTATTTTGTTGAGAATTTTTCTGTCTACGTTCATCAGTGATACTGGCCTGTAATTTTCTTTTCTTTGCTGGTATCTTTGGTTTTGGTATCAGGGTGGTGGTGGCCTGATAGAATGAGTTTGGAAGTGTTCCTTCCTCTGCCTTTTTTTTTGAATAGTTTGAATAGTTTCAGAAGGATAAGTATTAACTCTTTTCAAAATGTTTGGTAGAATTCTCCTGTGAAGCCATCTGGTCCTGGACTTTTGTTTGTTTGGAGTTTTTAAATCACAGATTCAATTTCAGTGCTTGTAATTGGTCTGTTCAGATTTTCTGTTTCTTCCTGGTTCAGTCTTGGGAGATTGTACCTTTCTGAGAATTTGTCTATTTCTTCTAGATTGTCTATTTTATTAGCATGTAGTTGCCTGTAGTAGTCTCTTATGGTCCTTTGTATTTTTGTGGTGTCAGTTGTAACTTTTCCTTTTTCATTTCTAATTTTATTGATATGGGCCCTCTCCCTTTTTTCCTTGATGTGTCTGGCTGAAGGTTTATCAATTTTGTTTGTTTTCAAAGAACCAGCTTTTAGTTTCATTGATCTTTTCTATTGTTTTCTTTGTCTCTATTTCATTTATTTCTGCTCTGACCTTTATGAGTTTTACAAAATTATTTTAGGGAAAAAATAAGCAAACAAAAACCAAATTCACAGAAACAGAAAAGGGGAAGTGTTGTGGGGAATGAGTGAAAGCAGTTAAAGGGTACAAACGTCCAGTTATAAGATTAATAAGTTTTGGGGTTGTAATGTACAGCATAGTGATTATAGTTAATAATACTGTATTGCATATTTGAAAATTGCTAAGCCAGTTGATTTTAAATGTTCTCACCACACACAAAAATGTGTAACTATGTTAGGTGATGGATGTGTTAAGTAAAGTCATAATTTTTAAATATATACATCTTTAAAACCACTATGCTGTATACCTTAAACTTACACAATGTTATATGTAAACTGTATCTCAATAAAGCTGGAAAAAAATTTAAAACCACATCATATGCTCTTATTGCCACCTAGAATTCAGAATTGTGGTAAGTCATACAAATTTACCTTCAAAGAAACTCAAAGAATATAGGCAGTAGAGGGAGTTTTGTGGGCATGTAAGGGAAGAAAATGGCTTCTCCTATCACAAGCTTCATTTTGTCCAACCCTGCACAATATTTCCTGAATTTGGGTTTGACCCAAAATCCAGTATATTTTACACAGCTGAGTAACTTCCAGTACTTGCCCCCACAAGCCCTACTTGCTGCACCTTCCCAATGCTACAAATGAGGTTTCCAACTTATCTCCCTGGTATTGACCACCCTGGCATCATTAAGTTTGGGAGCAATAGGAGAAGCATAAATGTGGAACATCACACAATAATTAAACAGAGATAGCCATTTCTAAGAAATTATCCACATTAATTTAACAAATGGAACAAAGGACTGGAACTCCTGGCCAAATCTTCTGCAGCTATGGTGACAGATAACTGCATAGCCCTACACTGTTTATTACCTGCATGAAGGAAGGGTCAGCAAATGTGTTAATACATTTTGATGCATGCAGGTAGATGAAACTGACCAAGTTTTACAGATAGCTAGGGACATGCATTAAAGGAACCATAATATCATATGCTAACAAAGATTGAACAAATGAAAGCATTTTCCTTTTCTGATATATTCTCCTGGCTTTCCCCCAGTAAATGGGCAAACTGGCTGTGAAAGTGCTTTGGAATTTTAGTTTGTTCCCTTATAAGATTTTTTAAGATTCTTTAAGATTCTTTATTGTTGGCACTAAACTTAGGCATTATGAATTCACATACAACTTAAAATTGTAAAACTATATACAGCCAATGTTCAGTAATGGTTAGAATGACCAGAAGAATATCAATAAGGAAGAAGAGAACTTGAACAACCCTATAAACCAACTAGACCTAATAGATGTATACAGAAAATTCCACCTCAAACCAGCAGAATATACATTTTTCTCAAGGGCACATGGGACATTCTCCAGGATAGACTGCAAGACAAGTCTTAACAAACATAAAAAGATTAAAGTAATACAAATTATCTTTTGCAATGACAGTGGGAAGAAACTAGAAATAAGTTTAAAAAGAAAAATGAGAAATTAACAAATATGAGAAAATTTAAAAAACATACTTTTAAACAACCAACCAGTCAAAGAAAAAACACAAATGAAATTAGAAAACACCTTGAGATAAATTAAAACAAAAATACAACATACCAAACATTAGAGATGCTTCAAAAGCAGTGCTAGGAAGGAAATTTAGAGTTGTAAATGTATACTTTAAAAAATGAATATCTCAAATTAAGAACATAATTTTATACCTAAGGATGTAGAAAAATAATAGAAAACTAAACCCAAAGCTAGCAGAAGGAAGGTAATAATAAAGAAGACTGAAGATAAATCAAATAACAGAAAAAAATAGAGAATATCAATAAAGCCAAAAGTTGGTTCATTGAAAGGATTAACAAAATTGACAAACTTTTAGCTAGATTGATGTCTATGAAAAAAGACTCAAACTATTAAAATAATAAATGAAAGTGAGGACAATGGTACCAATTTTATAGAAATAAAAAAAAAGATTATTAGAGATTCCTATTAATAGTTATATACCAATAAATTCAATCACCTACATGAAATGGACAGATTCCTGGAAACACAATCTACCAAAACTGACCTATGAAGCAACAGAAAACCTGAATAGACGTATAACTACTAAGAAGATGGAATAGTAATCAAACTCCTCATAGAAAAACAGGCTATGAAAATGGCTTCACTAGTAATATATATAAAATATTTAAAAGGAATTAAAAGCACTCCTTTTCAAACTCTTCCAAAAGACATAAGAGGAGAAAACACTTCTTAACTCATTCAACTAGGCCAGCAATACCCTGATAACAAAGTTAGACAAAGACACTACAAGGGAAAAAAAAACAAAAAACAAAAAAAACAACAGTAACTATGGACCAATATCTCTTATGAACACTGATGCAATGATTCTCTCAAGAAAATACAAGCAAATCAATTTCTTCAGCCTACATGATGAATATATCCCTAGTAGATATATTCCAAGGAAGAAAGGATGATCCAACATACAAAAATCAATCAGCATAATATACCACATTAATAGAACTAAGGAAAAAAAAAAAACCTTATGATCATCTCAACTGATGCATAAGAAAGGATTTAACGAAATTCAAAACACTTTCATGGAAAAAAGAAACAATTAATACAATAGGGAAAAAAATTCCTCAATATGACAAAAGCCACATATGAAAAACCTACAGCTACCAATGTACTCAATGGCAAAAAACTAAAAGCTTTCCTCTAAGATCAGGAACAAGACAAGTATGCCCACTCTCACCACTTCTATTCAACACAGTAGTTCAAGTCCTAGTCAGAACAATTAGGCAAGTAAAGGAAATAAAAGGCACCTAAATTGGAAAGAAAGGAGTAAAATCATCTCTATTTAAAGATAATACAATCTTACATGCAGAAAACTCTGAAGATTACATATGCATGCACATATGAACAACAGACACATCACAGTCAAAGATAATAAACAAATTCAGCAAAGTTGCAGGATATGAAATCAACATGAGAAAATCAGTTGCACTTACATTTCTGTATAATAGCAATGAAAAATCTGAACAGGTTAATTAAGAAAACAATTACATCTACAATGGCATCAAAAAGAATAAAATACTAATGAATGAATTTAACCAAGGAGGTCAGAGACTTGTACACTGAAAGCTAAAAATCATTGGTTAAAGTAATTAAAGAAAATACAAATGGAAAGACATTTGATTGGAAGACAACATTGTTAAGATGTCAATACTACCCAAAGTGACCTACAGATTCAATGCCCTCCCTATCAAAATCCTGATGACAATTTGTTGCAGAAGTAGAAGTGTCAATCCTACAATTCATATGAAATCTGAAGGGATCCCAAATCGCTAAAACAATTTTGAAATACAAGAACAAATTTGGATGACTCACACCTGATTTCAAAAGTTAGTACAAATCTACAATAATCAAAATAGTGTTGTACTGTCACAAGGACTCACATACAGACCAATTGAACAGAAAAAAGTCCAGAAATAAACCCTTGCATATATGACCAATAGATTTTTTATTGAAGTATAGTTGATGTACAACATTATATGTTACAGGTGTACAATATAGTGATTCAAAAAAAAATTTTTTTTAAGGAAGTTTTGGGGAAGTACTCACTGGGAGCTACTGACATATCTGGAACCCTAGAGTCAGGGGAAACTACACCTTTTAATTTTTTACTTATTTATTTTTTGCGGTACGCGAGCCTCTCACTGTTGTGGCCTCCCCCGTTGCGGAGCACAGGCTCTGGACTTGCAGGCTCAGTGGCCACAGCTCACAGGCCTAGCCACTCCACAGCATGTGGGATCTTCCTGGACTGGGGCACGAACCCGTGTCCCCTGCATCAGCAGGCAGACTCTCAACCACTGCAACACCAGGGAAGCCCCACAATTTATAAAACTATGCTCTATTTATAGTTATTATAAAACGTTGGCTATATTCCCTGTGTTGTAAAATGGTCAACAGAGTTTTTACAAGGGTTCTAAGACCATTCAATGTGGAAATAATGGTCTTTTCAACAAACAGTGCTGGGAAAACTGGATATCCACATGCAAAAGAATAAAGTTGACCACACACAAAAATTAACTTGAAATGTATTAAAAACCTAAATATAAGAGCTAGATTATAAATTTCTTAGGAGATAAATAAAGAAAATCTTCACAACATTGGATTTGACCATGATTTCTTGGATATGACAACAAAAGAAACAAATAGGTGAAGTGGACTTGATCACAATTAAGAAATTTTGTGTATGAAAGGGCACTATCAAGAGAGTGAAAAGACAAAATAGAGAATGGGAGAAAGTATTTGCAAATCATATATATGGTAAAGGATTAATATACAGAATGTATAAGGAATTGCTAAAGCTCAACAACAAAAAAACAATCTTATTAAATAATGGACAAAGGACATAAGTGCCTCTCCAAAGAAGGTATACAGATGGCTAGTGAGCACAATTAAAGATGCTTACCATCACTGATTGTGAGGGAAATGCAAATCAAAACAATAATGAGATGACACTTCACACACGTTAGGATTGCTGCTATCAAAAAAATTGGAAAAAAGAAGAGTCAACAAAGATATGGAGAAATTGGAATACTTGTGCATTGCTGGTGAGAACAGAAAACTGCAGTCACTGTTGAAAACAATTTAGCAACCCTTCCAAAAGTTAATCATAGAATTGCCATGTAATCCAGTAATTCCACTTCTAGGTATATACTCAAAATAACTGAAAGCAAGGACTCAAAAAGGATATTTTTAAACCAATGTTAATAGGAGCATTATTCACAAGAGCCAAATATGGAAACAACCATATGGCTATCAACAGGTGAATGATTAAACAAAATGTTGTACAGACATACAAAGGAATATTATTCACCCTTAAAAAGCAATAATGTTTTGGGAGAGTGGACAAGATGGGGGAGTAGGAAGACCATAAGCTCACTTCCTCCCAAGGGCACAATAAGATTACAACTATTTACAGAGTAACTATCAATGAGAATGACCTGAAGACTAGAAGAAAAGATCTTTTACAAATAAAGGTATAAAGAAGGAACCCCAATGACACAGGCAGAGGGGTCGAGATACAGTAAACTCAAAACTCATACACCCAGGTGGGCAACACATAAATGGGAGGATAATCACAACTGCAGAGGTTCTCCCCAATGAGCGAGGGGTCCAAGGTCCACATTGGGCTCCCCAGCCTGAGGGTCTTGCACTGGAGGACAAATCCTAGAATATCTGGCTTTGAAGGCCAGTGGGGCTTACATTCAGGAAAGACAGAGAGCTGTGGAAAAAAGACTTCACACATAAAGGCTGCACACAAAATCTCACACACACCAAAACCCAAGGCAGAAGCAGTAATTTGAAAGCAGTCTAGATTAGACCTACTTGCTGATCTTGGAGAGCCTTCTGGAGAGGCAGGAGGCAACTGGGACTCACCCTGGAGAGACAGATGTTGGTGGCAGCCATTTTGGGGAGCTCCTTCTACCACAGGGGCACTGATACTGTCAAGCAGTATTTTGGAATCCCCCCCCCAGCAGATTAGAGACGGGACTCCACCACAATGACCAGTTGGTCCTCACCAGTCCTGGGATGCCCCAGGCAAAGCAGCTGCTGTAGGATTCCCTGAGCACCAAGTCTTCCCTGGATCCTGCCCCACCCACAAGAAGGCCCAGGACCCGGCCTCAACTACTAGTGGGCTGGCACTAGCCCCAGGACCCCTGAGGCTTGCAGCCAGGAAGAAACTCAGCCCCACACTTCAACAGGCAGACACCAGTTCCAGAACCCTTGGGCCCTGCAGCCAATGATCCCAGGACATGGCTCTGCTCACCAGTGGGCTAGTGCTATCCTCAAGATCCTCTGGGCCCTGGCCTTGCCCATCAATGGGCAGAAAGCAGCTCAAGGAAACCTGGGCCCTGAAGGCAGAGAGTCTAGCACATGATGGCACCCACCAGTGGCCAGACATCAGCCCCAGGACCACCTGGGACCCAACCTGGCCAACCAACGAGATGACACCAGCTCTGGGACATTTTGACATTGCAGCCAGAGACTCCAGGAACTGCTTCTGTATACCAGTGGGCTGAATTAGTCCCAGGACATGACCTCATCCACCAGAAGACCAACACCAGCTCTGGGATATCTTGGAACCCACAGCCAGCCAAGTCAGAGAACAGCCCCACCCATCAGCAGGCTGACACTAGCTCCAGGACCCACAGCATCACATACAGCCATCCTGGGACAAATTCCACCCACCAACGGGCCAGCAGTAGCACTGGGACCTTCCAGGGCATTGCACCCAACTGCCTCATGACCTGGCTTCACTCACCAGCAGACTAGCAACAGGACTGGGACTGCTCAGGACATGCAGCCAGCCATGCCAGGACCTGCCCACACCCACCACGAGCTAGCAGCCTTTGCACTAGGCAGGGCCTGGCAACCAACTGGACTGGGGGCCATCCAGTCAGGGCTACAAGCACATCCACAGTAGTAAAACTGCTACAACAGAAGGACCAATGCAGGCCATGTAGAACGTAACCTTAGAACATATAGCACTAGTGACCAGAGGAGAGTGTGCTGATGGAATCCATAGCATGTCTCCTACATAAGGCCACTTCTGCAAGAAATGTAACATGCCAAATATATAGAAATAAAAACAGAAAATTACACAAAATGAGGCAACAGAGGAATATGTTCCAAACAAAAGAACAAGATAAAATACCAGAAGAACTAAGTGAAGTGCAGATAAACAACTATCCCAATAAAGAGTTCAAGGTAATGATCATAAAGATGCTCAAAGAACTGGGGAGAAGAATAAATGAACACAGTGAGAAGTCATAAGTTTCTAAAAAACGGTAAGAAAATATTTTTTTAAAAAGCAGAGCTGAAAAATACAATAACTGAAATTAAAAAAGTAGACTGAGAGGAACCAACAGTAGATTCAATGATATAGTGGAAAGGATCAGTGAACTAGAAGAAAGAGTAGTGTAAATCACTCAAGCTAAACAACAAAAAAAATAATTTTAAAAAATGAGGACAGGACTTCCCTGGTGGTCCAGTGGTTCAGACTCCATGCTTCGACTGCAGGGGGCATGGGTTTGATCCCTGGTTGGGGAAGTCCCACATGCCGCGTGGTGTGGCAAAAAAAAAAAAAAAGACACTCTATGAGACCTCTGGGATAACATCAAGCATACAAACACATCCTCATTATAGGGGTCCCAAAAGGAGAAGGGAGAGAGAGGAAGTTGCCGAGAGTATGTTTGAAGACATAACAGCTAAAAACTTCCCTAACCTGGGAAAGGAAACAGACATCCAAGTCCAGGAAGCACAGAGTCCAAAACAAGACCAAACCAAAGAGAACCAAACAAAAACACATTGTAATTAAAATGGCAAAAATTAAAGAGAATGTTAAAATCAGCAAGGGAAAAGCAACTAGGTATGTACAAGAGAAATCCCATAAGGCTATTACTTGACTTTTCAGCAGAAAGTCTGCAGGCCAGAAGGCAGTGGCATTATATATTTAAAGTAAATATAGGAAAAAAACCTGTAACCAAGAATACTCTACCTGGCAAGGCTATCATAAATATTTGAAGGAGAGGTCAAGAGTTTTACAGAGAAACAAAAGCTAGAAGAGTTCAGCACCATAAAACTGGCTTCAGAAGGAATGTTAAAGGGACTTCTCTAAGTGGACAAAAAAAGTCACAATTGGAAATATGAGAGAAAAATCTCTTTGGTAAAGTAAAATATGCAGTAAATGTAAGTAGATCAACCATTTATAAAGCTAGTAGGAAGGTTAAAAGACAAAAGTAGTAAAATCATCTGTTCCACAATAAGTAATTAAGGGATACACTGAAGAAAAAGCTATAAAACATGATTCCTAAAACATCGAATGTGGGGGCGGTAGTAAAAATGCAGGGTTATGAAATGTGTTTGATCTTAAGAGATCATCAACTTAAAATATCATACATGTGTAACCCAGCAATCCCACTCCTAGGCATATATCCAGAGAAAACCGTAATTTGAAAGGATGCATGAAACCCAATAGACTATTTACAATAGCCAGGACATGGAAGCAACCTAAATGTCCATTGACAGAGGAATGGATAAAGAAGACGTGGTACATATATACAATGGAATATTACTCAGCCATAAAAAGAAATGAAATAGTGGATGGACCTAGAGATTGTCATACAGAGTGATGTAAGTCAGAAAGAGAAAAACAAATATTGTATAATATCACTTATATGTGGAATCTAGAAAAATGGTACAGATGAACTTATTTGCAAAGCAAAAATGGAGTCACAGATGTAGAGAAAAAACTTATGGTTACCAAGGGGTGAAGGGGGGGTGGGACGAATTGGGAGATTGGGATTGACATATATACACTACTAGGTATAGAATAGATAACTAATGAGAACCTACTGTATAGCACAGGGAATTCTACTGAATGATCTGTGGTGACCTAAATGGGAATGAAATCTAAAAAAGAGTGGATATATGTATATATATAATTGATTCACTTTGTTGTAGAGCAGAAACTAACACAACATTGTAAAGCAACTGTACTCCAATAAAAAATATCACATATGTGTATATGTAGATTTCTATATATAAACCTCATAGAATGACAAACCAGAAACATATAAGTGATACATATGCAAAAAACCAGAAAGGAACCCAAAAATAACACTACAGATAGATAGTTATTAAATCAAAAGGGAAGAGAGAAAAAGGAAGAGAAAGACAAAAGAAGTCCTAAAAGAATGTGAGTGGACTAAATGCTCCAATCAAAAAATACAGAGCGACTCAATGGATAGAAAAACATTACTCATCTATATGCTGCATATAGTAGAATCACTTCAGATCTAAAGAAACACATAGACTAAAAATGAGGCCATGGAAAAAGTTATTCCATGCAAATGGAACTCAAAAGAAAACTGGGGTAGCAATACTTTTATCAGAGAAAATAGACATTTAAATAAAGACTATAACAGGAGATAAAGAAGAACATTACATAATATTGAGATCAATCTAAGAAGAAACTATAACAATGGTAAATATATATGAACCAAAAATAGGAACACCTAAATATATAAAGCAAATATTAAGAGACTTAAAGGGAGAAACTGATAGTAACACAATAATAGTAGGGGACTTTAAACCCCACTTACATCAATGCACAGATCATCCAGATGGAAAATTAATAAGGAATCACTGGCCTTAAGCAAAACATTAGACATATGAATATATATATATATATATATATATATATATATATATATATATATATATATATATAAAAAACCATTATATATATATATATATATATATATATATAAAACATTCCATCCAAAAGCAGCATAACAAACATTATTTTTAAGTGCACATGGAACATTCTCTAGGAAAGAGCACATGATAGAACACAAGACAAGATTCAGTAAATTTTAGAAGACTGAAAGCATATTAATCATCTTTTTCAAACATAATGCTGAGTCTAGAAATCAATGATAAGAAAAAAATGCAGAAAAGACAAATATGGAGTTAAAACGCTATGCTACTAAAGAACTAATGGGACACTGAAGAAATCAAAGTGTAAATTAAAGAAATACCTAGAGACAAATGAAAATAAAAACACAGTAATTCAAAAATTATGGCACACAGTGAAAGCAATTCTAAGAGGAAAATTTATAGTGATACAAGCCTACCTCAGGAAACAAGATAAATCTCAAACAGCCTAATCTTATACCTGAAGGAAACAGAAAAACAAGAACAAACAAAACCAAAGTTAATAGAAGGAAAGAAATAATAAAAGTCAGAGTAGAAATAAATGAAATAGAGACTGAAAAACAATAAAAAGATTAATGAAACTAAGTGCTGGTCATTTGAAAAGATTTTAAAAAATGATAAAATGTTAGCCAGACTCATCAAGAAAAAAAGAAAGAGGGCCCAAATAAATAAGTTCAGAAATTAAAGAGGAAAGTTACAACAGATACCACAGAAATACAAACTGTCATAAGAGATTACTATGAACAATTATTTGCCAATAAAATGGACACCTAGAAGAAATAAATTCCTAGAAATGGACAGTCTCCCAAGACTGAGCCAGGAAAAAATAGAAAATATGAAAAGACCAATTACCAGTAATGAAGTTGAACCAGAAAAAAAAAACAAGAAAAACAAAAAAAACAATGAAACAAACAAACAAAAAACAACTCCCAACAAATGAAAGTCCAGGGCCAGAAGTATTCACAGGTGTATTCTGTCAAACATTTAAGAGTTAACATTTATCTTCTTCAACTATTCCAAAAAAATAACAGATGAAGGAATGCATCCAAACTCACTTTATAAGGCCAACATCACCCTGGTACAAAAACCAGAAAAAGACACCATAAAGAAAGAAAATTACAGACCAATATCACTGATGGACATAGATGTAAAAATCTTCAACAAAATACTAGCAAACAGAATCCTACAGCATATTAAGAGTATCATACACCATGATCAAGTGGGGTTTATCGCAGGAATGTAAGGATTCTTCAATGCAAGGATACTTCAGCATATGCAAATCAAACAATGTGACACACCATGCTAACAAACTGAAGGAGAAAAACCATATGATCTTCTCAATAGATGCAGAAAAATCTTTCAATAAAATCCAACACTGATTTATGATTAAAACCCTCCAGAAAGTAGGCATAGAGGGAACGTTCCTCAATATAACAAAGGCCATAAATGACAAACCCACAGCCAACATCATCCTCAATGGTGAAAAACTGAAACCATTTCCACTAAGATCAGGAACAAGACAAGGTTGCCAACTCTCACCACTATTATCCATAGTTTTGGAAGTTTTAGCCACAGCAATCAGAGAAGAAAAAGAAACAAAAGGAATCCAAATCAAAAAGGAAATAGTAAAGCTGTCACTGTTTGCAGATGACATGATACTATACATACAGAATCCTAAGGATGCTACCAGAAAACTACTAGAGCTAATCAATGAATTTGGTAAAGTAGCATGGTACAAAATTAATGCACAGAAGTCTCTAGCACTGCTACACACTAATGATGAAAAATATGAAAGTGAAATTAAGGAAACACTCCCATTTACCATTGCAGCAAAAAGAATAAAATACCTAGGTATAAACCTACCTAAGGAGACAAAAGACCTGTACGCAGAAAATTATAAGACACTGATGAAAGAAATTAAAGATGATACAAATAGATGGAGAGATATACCATGTTCTTGGATTGGAAGAATCAATATTGTGAAAATGACAACACTATGCAAAGCAAATTACAGTTTCAATGCAATCCCTATCTAACTACCACTGGCATTTTTCAAAGAAATAGATCAAAAAATTACACAATTTGTATGGGATCACAAAAGACCTCGAACAAACAAAGCAATCTTGAGAAAGAAAAACAAAGCTTGTGGACTCAGGCTCCCTGACCTCAGACTATACTACAAAGCTACAGTAATCAAGGCAGTATGGTACTGGCCCCAAAACCGAAATATAGATCAATAGAACAGGAAAGAAAACCCAGTGATAAAGCCAACCACATATGGTCACCTTATCCTTCATAAAGGAGGCAAGAATATACAGTGGAGAAAACAGAGCCTCTTCAATAAGTGGCGATGGGATAACTGGACAGGTACATTTAAAAGTATGAAATTAGAACACTCCCTAACACCATACACAAAAATAAACTCAAAATGGGTTAAAGACCTAAATGTAAGGCCATACACTGTCAAACTCTTAGAGGAAAACATAGGCGGAACACTCTATGACATAAATCACAGCAAGACCCACCACCTATAGAAATGGAAATAAAAACAAAAATAAACAAATGGGACCTAACGAAACTTAAAAACTTTTGCACAGCAAAGGAAACCATAAACAAGACCAAAAGACAACCTTCAGAATGGGAAAAAATATTTGCAAATGACAAACGATTAATCTCCAAAATTTACAAGCAGCTCAATATCAATAAAACAAAAACCCAATCCAAAAAAGTGCAGAAGACTTAATAGACATTTCTCCAAAGAAGATATACAGATTGCCAACAAACACATGAAAGAATGCTCAACATCATTAATCACTAGAGAAATGCAAATCAAAACTACAATGATATAACATCTCACACCAGTCAGAATGGCTATCATCAAAAAATCCAGAAAGCCAGAAAAGGGAATGCTCTTGCACTGTTAGTGGGAATGCAAATTGATACAGCCGCTATGAAGAAGAGTATGGAGGTTCCATAAAAAACTAAAACTAGAAGTACCATACAACCCAGCAATCCCACTACTGGGCATATACCCTTAAAAAACCATAATTCAAAAAGAGTCATGTTCATTGCAGCTCTATTTACAATAGCCAGGCCGTGGTAGCAACCTATGTGTCCATCAACAGATGAATGGATAAAGAAGATGTGGCACATATATACAATGGAATATTACTCGGCCATGAAAGGAAACGAAATTGAGTTATTTGTAGTGAGGTGGATGGACATAGAGTCTGTCATACAGAATGAAGTAAGTCAGAAAAAGAAAAACAAATACCATATTCTAACATATATATGGAATCTAAAAAAAAAAAAATGGTCCTGAAGACACTACAGGCAAGATGGGAAAAAAGACACAGGCCTACTAGAGAATGGGCTTGTGGATATGGGGAGGGGGGAATGTAAGCTGTGACAAAGTGAGAGAGTGGCATGGACATATATACACTACCAAACGTAAAATAGATAGCTAGTGGGAAGCACCTGCATAGCCCAGGGAGATCAGCTCAGTGCATTTTGACCACCTAGAGGGGTGAGATAGGGAGGGTGGGAGGGAGGGAGATGCAAGAGGGAAGAGATATGGGAACATATGTACATGTGTAAATGATTCACTTTGTTATAAAACAGAAAATAACACACCACTGTAAAGCAATTATACTCTAATAAAAATGTTAAAAAAAGTGAGTCTCTTGAAGACAGCATGTAGTCAGATATTTGTATCCCTCTTGCCAACTTTTGCATTGTAATTAGACAGTTTAGTCCATTTATATTTAAAATAATTACTGGTAGGAGGACTTCTGCTACTTTGTTGTTCTTTTCTTTGTATCTTACACCTTTTTTTGTTCCTTAGTTTCTTCATTACTATTTTGCTTTGTCTTAAATTGAGTGTTATGTGTGTCATTTTGATTTTCCTCTCCTTTCCTTTTCTGTATATGTTTTAGTTATTCTCTTATTGTTAACCTTGGCAGTTACAATTCACATATTAAATTTATAACAATCTACTTTTAATTCATTCCAACTTTGCTTCAACAGTGTACAAAATCTCTGCTTATATAGAGCTCCATTCCCCTCTTTATGTTATTGCCACAAATTACATTCTGTACAATTTATACCCATTAACAAAGACATAGTTATTTAAGGGGGAAAAATCAGAATTATGAACCAAGAACACAATAATGTTGGCTTTTATATTTATTTAATTAGTTGCCTTTACTGGTATTCTTTATTTTTTGTTTGGATTAGAATTACCGTATAATGTCTTTTAATTTCAGCCTGAAGTTTACTTTAAAGATTTTCTTATAGTTCGAGACTGCTAATGATGATCTTCTTCAGCTCTACTTTATCAAGAAATATCTTAATTTCTCCTTCATTTTAGAAAATCTTCCAGATACATAAATCTTTCTTGACAGGCATTTTTCTTTTAGCATTTTACATACACCATACTACTGCCTTCTGTCCTCCATGGTTCATAATGAGAAATCAGCTGTTAATATTATTGAGGCTGGATCCCTTGTATGTGGTGAGTAGCTTCTGTTTTGTTGCTTACTCGCTACTCTCACAGTGTGGACCCCTTTGAATTCATCCTTCTTTTTGTTTATTGAGCTTTTTAGATGTACAGATTCATATCTTTTGTCAAATTTAGGATTTTTTGGGGAGTGTTATGTTTTGAATATTTTTCCTTCCAATTTCTTTAGTTTATTTCCTTCTGGGACAGTCGTTGTGTGTTTGTTGGTATGCTCATGGTCTCCCACAGGTCCCTTATGCTCCCCACTTTTCATTATTGTTTTTCTTTCTGCGCCTTAGAGTGGGTAATTTCAGTGAACCTATCTTTGAGTTAAGTAATGCTTCTGACTGCTCAAATCTGATGTTGAGTACCTCCAGTGAATTTTTCATTTCACTTATTGTACTTTTCATCTCCAGAAACTCTATCTGGTTCTTTTTTTAAAATAATTTCTCTCTCTTTATTAATACTCATTATCTCATGAGATTTCATTTACCTCTTTTCCTTTAGTTCTTTTAGCATATTTAAGGCAATTAATTTAAAGTCTTATCCTAGTAAGACCAATGTCTTTGCTTCCCCATGCACAGCTTATATTTGCTTCTTTTTTTCCTGTGAATGGGCCATACTTTCTTTCTTTCTTCCATGCCTCATTTTTTTTGTTGAAAACTGGACAGTTGAATAACATAATGTGATAATTCCAGAAAACAGATTCTTCCCCATCTTTAGAGTTTGTTGTTGCTAATCGTTGTGGGTTGTAGTTTTCTGATTACTGGCTTTTGAAAACTATTTTTATCAAGACTGTATTCATTGTCATCAGTCATAACTCAATTCTCTTTCCATTAGCTTAGTTGTCAACTAGTGATTTGCAGAGATTTCTTTAAATGCCAAAAATAAAAATAGTCTCCTGTCTGTGCAGATTGACTCTGTATTGGTGTATACCTTCAGTGCTTAACCAGATCACTTATAACTCTTCCTTAACCATCACTTCCTGCTTGGGCAGAACCTAGAAGTCAGCAACAGATGAAAGCTTAGGGTCTTGTCAGATATTTTCTGAACATGTGTCCAGCCCTGGTCATGTACCTGGCTGTCTACTTTCCCTTGTATATACAGGAGCTTTTCAGTGCCCTTATCTTCCCATGTATCTCCTTGCCAAGCCTCTTCCTAGGCTTTTCAGTCTGTCTGCTGTTTGCCCCATATATTATCCCTTCCCTCAGGTGGCTGTGGATGGTATATTTGCCTTTAAATTTTTTGACAATGCCAGGAAGGCCACTCTAGCCCTGAAAAAGTTCTGAAGTGGACAAAAAAAGCCCCTGAACTCATCCAGGAGGAGTCAAAATATACAGGGAGGTCAAGATATACAACCACAATAATTTAATAACAAGGTCTGTGTTGTCCCCTCTGGTACCAGAAAGCCACACTGTTAATGTGAACTGCCATTCCCAAAGTTTCTGGTAAGCTGGAGAGTGAGACTGGAAGGCAGGTAAGTCAAAATGTTATAATACTCTTTTACTAAAATTTAGCAGGATTTTCTTTGATTAAGCCTTCCGCTGATTGTTGTAAGCTTTTGCTTAGATTTTGAAGTTTAAAATAAGTTGATTATTGCCTGCTTAATCATTGCTTTAGTGAGGGGACAGAGTTTTGGAGATCGCTACTTCACCCTCATCTTGGTTGCTTCCAGGTTTTAGCATCTATGAATTAGGTTTCTATAAACATTTGTGTGCAGGTTTTGGTGTGGACATAAATTTTCAACCCCTTTGGGTAAATATCAAGGACCACAGTTGCTGGAATATATGATAAGAATATGTTCAGTTTACTAAGAAACAAACTATCTTTCAAAGTGTCTATACAATTTTGCATTCCCACCAGCAATAGAAAAGTGTTCCTGTTGTTCCAGAGCCTTCTCCACATTAGGGTCTGATATTTTGGCCATTCTAATAGGTATGTAGTGGTATCTCATTATTTTATTTTGCATTTCCATGATGACATATAATGTAAGCATCTTTTCATATGCTTATTTGTCATCTGTATACCTTCTTTGGTGAGGTATCTCTTATGATCTTTGTCCCATTTTCTAATCAGGTTGTTTGTTTCCTTATTGTTGAGTTTTAAGATTTCTTTATGTAATTTGTATAGCAGTCCTTAATCATATTTGTGTTTTGTAAATATTTTCTCCCAGGTTTTGGCTTCTTATTTTCTTAACTGTCTTTAGTAGAGCACACATTATTCTTAATTTTAATGAAGTCCAGCTTATCAATGATTTCTTTCATGGATTGTGCCTCTAATGTTTTATCTAAAAAGTCGCTGCCAGACCTTCAAGATGGTGGGAGAGTAAGACGTGAAGATCACCTTACTCCCCACAAATACGTCAGAAAAACGTCTACATGTGGAACAACTCCTACAGAACACCTACTGAAAACTGGCAGAAGACCTCAGACTTCCCAAAAGGAAAGAAACTTCCCACGTTCCTGGGTAGGGCAAAAGAAAAAAGAAAAAACAGATACAAAAGAATAGGGACTGGACCTGCAACACTGGGAAGGAGATGTGAAGGAGGAAAAGTTTCCACACACTTGAAGCCCCTTCACTGGCGGAGACAGGGGGTGGCATGGGGGAAGCTTCAGAGACACAGAGGAGAGTGCAGTGATAGGGAGGGGTGCAGAGGGCAAAGTGGACAAATTCCCACACAGAGGATTGGTGACAACCAGCACTCACCAGCCCAAGAGGCTTGCCTGCTCAACCATAGGCCAGGACAGATGGCAGTTGGGAGCTGAGGCTCAGCCTTTGGAGGTCACATCCCAGGTAGAGGGCTGGGGTTGGCTTCATGAACATAGCCTGAAGGGGGCTAATGCACTACAGATAGCCAGGAGGGAGTCCGGAAAAAGGTGTGGACCTGCGTAAGAGACAAGAGACCATTGTTTCAGGGTGAACCAGGAGAGGGGATCCAGAGCACCACCTAAATGAGTCTCAGAGATGGGCGAAAGCTGAGGCTATCAGTGCAGACACCAGAGACTGACATGAAATGCTAAGGCTGTTGCTGCAGCCACCAAGAAGCCTGTGTGCAAGCACAGGTCACTATTCACACCTCCACTCCCAGAAGCCTGTGCAGCCCACCAATGCCAGGGTCCTGTGATCCAGGGACAACTTCCCCTGGAGAACACATGGCACACCTCAGGCTGTTACAATGTCACGCTGGCCTCTGCCACCACAGGTTCAACTTGCATTCCATACAGCTCCCTCCCCACAGCCTGAGTGAGCCAGAGCCCCCTAATCAGCTGCTACTTTAACCCCATCCTCTCTGAGCAAAGAACAGATGCCCTCAGGTGATCTACATGCAGAGGCAGGGCCAAATCCAAAGCTGAAACCCAGGAGCTGTGTGAACAAAGAAGAGAAAGGGAAATTTCTCCCAGCAGCCTCAAGGGTAGCAGATTAAAACACCACAATCAACTAGATGTACCCTGCATCTGTGGAAAACCTGAATAGACAACGAATCATTCCTAAATAGAGGCAGTGGACTTTGGGAGGAAATATATACATGCATATTTTTTCTTTTTTCTCTTTTTCTGAGTGTGTTTCTGTAAGTTTTTTTGTGTGATTTTGACTGTATAGCTTTGCATTTACCATTTGTCCTAAGGTTCTGTCTGTCCTTTTTTTTTTTTTTTGTATAGTTTTTAGTGCTTGTTACTATTGGTAGATTTATTTGGTTTGATTGCTCTCTTCCTTCTTTCTTTCTTTGTTTTTTTCTTTTTTAAATTACTTTTTAATTCTTTTTATTTTAATAATACTCTTAAAATCTTATTTTAATAACATTATTTTATTTTTTTCTTTCATTCTTTCTTTTTTTTTTCTCCCTTTTCTTCTGAGCCGTGGGGCTGACAGGATCTTGGTGCTCTGGCCGGGTGTCAGGGCCGTTCCTCTGAGGTGGGAGAGCCAAGTTCAGGACATTGGTCCACCACAGATGTCCTGGCTCCATGTAATATCAAACCGTAAAAGCTCTCCCAGAGATCTTCATCTCAACACTAAGACCCAGCTCCACTCAACGAAAAGCAAGCTACAGTGTTGGAGAGTCTATGCCAGAAAACTAGCAAGAGAGCAAAACAACCCCACGCATTAGCAGAGAGGCTGCTAAAAATCAACATGTCACAGACACCCCAAAACCCACCACCAGACGCCATCCTGCCCAACAGAAAGACAAGATACAGCCTCATCCACGAGAACACAGGCACTACTCCCTTCCACCAGGAAGCGTACACAACACACTGAACCAACCTTAGCCACTGGAGGAAAACAACAAAAACAATGGGAACTATGAACCTGCAGCCTGCAAAAAGGAGAAGCCAAACACAGTAAGTGAAGCAAAATGAGAAGACAGAGAAACACACAGCAGATGAAGGAGAAAGGTAAAAACCCACCAGACCAAAAAAATGAAGAGGAAATAGGCAGTTTACTTGATAAAGAATTCAGAGTAGTGGTAGTAAAGATGATACAAATCTTGGAAATAGAATGGAGAAAATAAAAGAAACATTTAATAATGACCTAGAAGAACTAAAAAGCAAACAAAGATGAACAACAAGATAAATGATATAAAAAATTCTCCAGAAAGAAATAATACCAGAATAACTGAGGCAGAAGAAAGGAAAAAGTGACCTGGAAGATAAAATAATGGAAATAAATACTGCAGAGATTAATAAAGAAAAAAAAATGAAAAGAAAGGAGGACAGTCTCAGAGACCTCTGGGACAACAGTAGATGTACAAACATTCGAATTATAGGGGTCCCAGAAGAAGAAGAGAAAAGGAAAGGGACTGAGAAAATATTTGAAGTGATTATAGTTGAAAACTTGCCTAATATGGGAAAGGAAATAATTAATCAAGTTCAGGAAGTGCAGAGAGTCCCATACAAGATAAATCCAAAGAGAAACACGACAGGACACATATTAATCAAACTATCAAAAATGAAATACAAAGAAAAAATATTAAAAGCAGCAAGGGAAAAGGAACAAATAACATACAAGGGAATCCCCATAAGGTTAACAGCTGATCTTTCAGCAGAAACTCTGCAAGCCAGAAGGGAGTGGCAGGACATATTTAAAGTGATGAAAGGGAAAAACCTACAACCAAGATTACTCTACCCAGCAAGGATCTCATTCACATTTGATGGGAAACTAAACCTTTATAGACAAGCAAAAGCTAAGAGAATTCAACACCAACAGCTTTACAACAAATGCTAAAAGAACTTCCCTAGGCAGGAAACACAAGAGAAGGAAAAGACCTAGAATAACAAATCAAAACTAATTAAGAAAATGGTAATAGGAACATACATATCGATAATTACCTAAAATGTATATGGATTAAATGCACCAACCAAAAGATGTAGAGTAGCTGAATGGATACAGAAATAAGACCGGTATGTATGCTGCCTACAAGAGACGCACTTCAGACCTAGGTACACAGACAGACTGAAAGTGACGGGATGGAAAAAGATATTCCATGAAAATGGAAATCAAAAGAAAGCTGGAGTAGCAATTCTCATATGAGACAAAATAGACTTTAAAGTAAAGACTATTAGAAGAGACAGAGAAGGACACTATATAATGATCAAGGAATCCATTCAAGAAGAAGATATAAAAAGTGTAAACTTTTATGCACCCAACACAGGAGCACCTCAATACATAAGGAAAATACTAAGAGCCATAAAAGGGGAAATTGACAGAAACATAATGATATTAGGGGAGCTTAACACCCCACTTTCACCAATGGACAGCTCATACAAAAAGAAAATAAATAAGGAAACACAAACTTTAAATGATACTTTAAACAAGATGGACTTAATTGATATTTATAGGACACTGCATCAAAAAACAACAGAATACACTTTCTTCTCAAGTGCTCATGGAATATTTTCCAGGATAAATCATATCTTTGGTCACAAATCAAGCCTTGGTAAGTTTAAGAAAACTGAAGTCATATCAAGTATCTTTTCTGACCACAATGCTATGAGACTAGGAATCAATTACAGATAAAAATATGTAAAAAATAGACACTTGGAGGCTAAACAATACACTACTTAATAACCAGGAGATCACTGAAGAAATCAAAGGGGAAATCAAAAAATACCGAGAAAGAAATGACAATGAAAACATGATGACCCAAACCCTATGGGATGCAGCAAAAGCAATTCTAAGAGGGAAATTTATAGCAATACAATCCTACCTCAAGAAACAAGAAATATCTCAAATAAACAACAACCTAACCTAACAACTAAAGCAATTAGAGAAAGAAGAACAAAAGAACCCTCAAAGTTAGCAGAAGGAAAGAAATCATAAAGATCATATGAGAAATAAATGAAAAAGAAAGGAAGCAAACAATAGCAAAGATCAATAAAACTAAAAGCTGGTTCTTTGCGAAGATAAAAAAAATGATAAGCATTAGCCAGACTCATCAAGAAAAAAAGGGAGAAGACTCAAATCAATAGAATTAGAAATGAAAAAGGAGAAGTAACAACTGACACTGCAGAAATATAAAGGATCATGAGAGATTGCTACAAGCAACCTTATGCAAATGAAAGGGACAACCTGGAAGAATTGGACAAATTGTGAGGAAAGTACAACCTTCTGAGACTGTACCAGGAAGAAATAAAACATATAAACAGACCAATCACAAGCACTAAAGTTGAGACTGTGATTAAAAATCTTCTAACAAACAAAAGCCCAGGATCAGATGGATTCACAGGCGAATTCTTTCAAACATTTAGAGAAGAGCTAACACCTGCCATGCTCAAACTCTTCCAAAATACAGCAGAGGGAGGAGCACTTCAAAACTCATTCTATGAGGCCACCATCACCCTGATACCAAAACCAGACAAAGATGTCACAAAGAAAGAAAACTACAGGCCAATATCACTGATGAACATAGAGGCAAAGATCATCAACAAAATACTAGCAAACAAAATCCAACAGCACATTAGAAGGATCATACACCATGATCAAGTGGGGTTTATCCCAGGAATGCAAGGATTCTTCAATATATGCAAATCAATCAATGTAATACACCACATTAACAAACTGAAGGCTTAAAAACCTATGATCATCTCAATAGATGCAGAAAAAGCTTTTGACAAAATTCAACACCCATTTACGATTAAAAACCCTCCAGAAAGTAGGCAAAGAGGAAACTTACCTCAACATAATAAAGGACATATATGACAAACCCAGAGCCAATTTCCTTCTCAATGGTGAAAAACTGAAACAATTTTAACTAAAATCAGGAACAAGACAAGGTTGTCCACTCTCACCACAGTGATTCAACATAGTTTTTGAAGTCTTAGCCTGAGGAATCAGAGAAGAAAAAGAAATAAAAGGAATCCAAATAGGAAAAGACGAAGTAAAGTTTTCACTCTTTGCAGATGACATGATAGTATACATAGAGAATCCAAAAGATGCTACCAGAAAACTACTAGAGCTAATCAATGAATTTGGCAAAGTTGCAGGATACAAAATTAACGCACAGAAATCTCTTGCATTCCTATACACTAATGATGAAAAATCTGAAAGAGAAATTATGGAAACACTCCCATTTATCATTGCAACAAAAAGAATAAAATATCTAGGAATAAACCTACCTAAGAAGACAAAAGACCAGTATGCAGAAAACTACAAGACAGTGATGAAAGAAATTAAAGATGATACAAACAGATGGAGAGATATACCATGTTCTTGGATTGGAAGAATCAACATTGTGAAAATAACTCTAATACCCAAAGCAATCTACAGATTCAATGCAATCCCTATCAAACTACCAATGGTATTTTTTGCAGAATGAGAACAAAAAAATTCACAATTTGTATGGAAACACAAATGACCCTGCATAGCCAAAGCAATCTTGAGAACACAAAATGGAGCTGGTAGAATCAGGCTCCCTGACTTCAGACTATACTACAAAGCTACAGTATTCAAGACTGTATGGTACTGACACAAGAACAGAAAGATAGATCAATGGAACAGGATAGAAAGCCCAGAGATAAACCCATGCACATATGGTCAACTTGCCTTTGATAAAGGAGGCATGAATGTACAGTGGAGAAAGGACAGCCTCTTCAATAATTGGTGCTGGGAAAACTGGACAGCTACATGGAAAAGAATGAAATTAGAACACTCCCTAACACCATACACAAAAATAAACTCAAAATGGGTTAAAGACCTTAATGTAAGGCCATATACTATCAAACTCTTAGAGGAAAACATAGGCAGAACACTCTATGACATAAATCACAGCAAGATCCTTTTTGACCCACCTCCTAGGGAAATGGAAGTAAAAACAAAAATATACAAATGGGACCTAATGAAACTTAAAAGCTTTTGCACATCAAAGGATACCATAAACAAGACAAAAAGACAACCCTCAGAATGGGAGAATATATTTGCAAATGAAGCAAGTGACAGTGGATTTATCTCCAAATTTTACAAGCAGCTCATGCAGCTCAATATCAAAAAAACAAACAGCCCAGTCCAAAAATGGGCAGAAGTCCTAAATAGACATTTTTCCAAAGAAGATATACAGATTGCCAAGAAGCACTTGAAAGGATTCTCAATGCCACTAATCATTAGAGAAATGCAAATCAAAACTACAATGCGATATCATCTCACACCAGTCAGAATGGCCATCATCAAAAATTCTACAAACAATAAATGCTGGAGAGCGTGTGGAGAAAATGGAACCCTCTTGCACTGTTGGTGGGAATGTAAAGTGATACAGCCACTATGGAGAACAGTATGGAGGTTTCTTAAAAAACTAAAAATAGAACTACCATACAACCCTGCAATCCCAATACTGGGCATATACCCTGAGAAAACCATAATTCAAAGAGTCACGTACCACAGTGTTCATTTCAGCTCTATTTACAACAGCCAGGATATGGAAACAACCTAAGTGTCTATCGGCAGATAAATGGATAAAGAAGATGTGACACATATATAAAATGGAATATTAGTCAGCCATAAAAAGAAATGAAATTGAGTTATTTGTAAAGGTGGATGGACCTAGAGTCTCTCATAAAGAGTGAATTAATTCCGGAGTAAAACAAATACCATATGCTAACACATTTCTATATGGAATGTAAAAAAGAAAAGAAAAGAAAAGAAAAGAAAAAGGTCTGTAGAACCTAGGGGCAGGACAGGAATAAAGATACAGACATAGATAATGGACTTGAGGACACGACGGGGGAAGGACCAGCTGGGATGAAGTGAGAGAGTGGCATGGACTTATATATACTTACAAATGTGAAATAGACAGCTATTGGGAAGCAGCTGCATAGTACAGGGAGATCAGCTTTGTGCTCTGTGACCACCTAGATGGGTGGGATAGGGAGGGTGGGAGGGAGATGCAAGATGGAGGAAATATGCGTATATATGTATATGTATAGCTGATTCACTTTTTTATAAAGCAGAAAGTAACACACCGTTGTAAAGCAATTATACTCCAATAAAAATGTTTAAAACATTTAAAAATAAAAATAAAAGTACCAAAAAAAATTCATTGCCATACCCAAGGTCATCTAGGTTTTCTTTTATGTTATCCTCTAGGAGTTTTATAGGTTTTCATTTTACATGTAGATATCTGTGATCAAGTTTTAGGTAATTTTTGTGAAGGTGATAAAGTCCGTGTCTAGATTCCTTTTTTTTTTTTTAAGTTTGTATGTGGATGTCCAGTTGTTCCAGCAGTTGTTCAAAAGTTTATCTTTGCTCCACTGTATTGTATTTGCTACTTTGTCAAAGATCAGTTGATTAAATTTATCTGGGTCTATTTCTGGGCCCTCTATTCTGTTCTGTTGATCTATTTGTATATTATTTTGCCAATAGCACACTGTCTTGGTTACTGTGGGTTTATAGTAAAAAAAAGTTTATAGGCTTATAGTTGAAGTTCAGTAGTGTCAGCCCTCCATTGTTCTTATCATTCAATATTGTGTTGGTTAGTATGGGTCTTTTGCCTCTCTCTATAAACTTCATAATCATTTTCTTGATATTTATAAAATAACTTGCTGGGATTTTGACTGGGTTTGCACTGAATCTATAGATCAAGTTGGGAAGAACTAAATATTTAGTCTTCCAATCCACGAAGAAGGGCTATCTCTCTATTTATTTAATCTTTGAGTTCCTTCATCAGAATTTTGTAGATTTCCTCATGTATATCTTGTACATGTTTTATTAAATTTATACCTATGTACGTGATTTTTTTCAAGTGCTAATATAAAGTGGTATTATTTTAAAATATATTTTTTATATTTGAATTATAATTAAACTATAATTTATTTTATAATTAAATTAAATTTAATTGGATATTAATTTCAAATTCTACTTGTTCATTATTGGTACATAGGGAATTGATTGACTTCTGTATATTAACCTTGCATCCTGCAACCTTGATATAATTGCTTATTACTCCCAGGAGATTTTCTGTCCAGTCTTCCATGTTTTCTACATATAATCATGTCGTCTGTAAACAAAGACAGTTTTATGTCTTCCTTCCCAATCTGTATACCTTTTATTTCCTTTTCTTGTCTATTACATTAGCTAGGACTTCCAGTATGATGTTGAGAAGGAGTGGTGACAGGGGACATCCCTGCTTTTGTTCCTAATCTTAGGCTTTGAGTTGCTCACCATTAGTTATGACGTTATCTGTAGGATTTTTGAAGATATTCTTTATCAAGTTGAGGAAGTTCCCTTCTATTCCTAGTTTACTGAGAGAATGTTGGATATTGTCAAATGCTCTTTCTGCAGCTGTTGACATTATGACTTTTCTTTTTAGCATGATTCTGTGATGGATTACAGTAATTGATTTTCAAATGTTGTAACATCCTTGCATACCTGGAATAAATCCCCTGTTGTTATGGTGTATAATTCTTTTCTTTTCACTTTTATTTATTCAGTTTATTGTTTGAGCACCCACCTGCCCTCAGAGACAGGCGTTCCCCTTATTTCCCAAAGCCTCCTCCAACCACCCTTGGGCAGGAACACTAGGGACTTGGTTCAAAGAAGACTGGTCCTGCTGCAAGAAGCCAAGAAGAGAGAGAAAACCACGAAACACACCAGTCCACTAACACTGTGGCTTGGGTCTCTGCCACATGAGGTTACAGGTGGTCCTGCACATTCTTATGGCAGGAAATTTGTTCATGGTTGCTATGATACTCCTATTAACTCAGCTCTTTTCTTTGAATCACCCCTGAAGCATCCCAGAGCTCTGAGGACGCTTCTCTTTTAGATCACAGTCCCATACTCAACCCTTTCTGCCTAATGCTTAGCACAGTGCCAGGTGGGCCACATTGGAGAAGAACCCAGCCCCAGCCTCCTGAGGTGCTGGAATAAATCTTCCCCATGGAGCCTGGTTCACTCCCCATGCATGCGACCACTTCAGCACATCCCAACAAGGGATCTCCTCATTGCACATAAAGGGAAAAGGCAAATGTTGATAAGCAACACACATTTTACATACCTACACTTATGCCTACACACAAACTTTCACTGGCAAGGATTGCCTGTTTGCCTTAAATTTTCATCACTTAGAGAGTCTTTTAAATCCTCTACAATGAAGCAGTATCCTCCAAGGGACTGTTCTTGGCTTTACAGTAGAAATGGCACCTCATTCCAATACTAATTTTTCATAAAGAAAAGTCTGCTCCAAGACTATGGCTATTGAGTGAGCCCAGGTAATCATTATTCAGGGCTTGAATGCTCATGGGGGAGAGTTAATAAGCCATTTGCATCTTCCCCAGCATCTGGTAGTTTTACCCAGCATTAACATTTTTTTAAATTTGTAACACATGTAACTGCAAAGGATTAATATCCAAAATATATAAAGTGTGCCAATGGTCAAGAAAGAGTG
>NW_006776047.1:226608-283717 GCF_000442215.2 Lipotes vexillifer
GTAGAAAAATGGTCATTTCACACAAAGGACTAATATCCAAAATATATAAAGGATGCCAATAATTCTTTTTATAAATGTTTGGATTTGATTTGATAATATTTTGTTGAGGACTTTCACACCTACCTTCATGAAATGCATTGGTTTATACTTCTTTTTCAAACTGTTTTAATGATTCTGGTTCCTTTGCCTTTCTACATACATTTCAGAATATTGACAATATCTCCAAAAATCTTTCTGGAATTTTGATAGGAAATGCATTATATCCATATAACAATTTGAGGAGAACGGACATCTTTACTATATTAAGTTTTCCAATCCATGACTATCTTATGTCTTCCCATTTATTTAGTTTTTTATTTCTTTCAGCAGTGTTTTATAGTTTTCAGCACACAAGACCTATATATATTTTGTTAGATTGTCACTTAAGTATTTCTTTTTTTTAATTAGATTGGTTAGATGGAATGTTTCCTGGTCACATTTATTTTATTGTGGTAAAAAAGACATAACATTAAAATTACCATCTCAACCATTTTTAAGTGTAAAGTTCAGTAGTGTTAAGTGAATTTTAAGTGTAAAATTCAGTACTGTATCATTACATTATTGTGCAACAGATCTCTAGGACTCTATTTTGCAACACTGAAATTGTACACTTACTAAACATAAATTCCCTCCTCACCTGCACCCAGACCTTGGCACCCACCCCTCTACTTCCTGTTTTTCTGATTTTGACTACTTTAGATACTTCATAGGAGTGGAATAATACAACAGTTGGCCTTTCACGACTGACTGATTTCACTTAGTATAATATCCTCAAGGTTCTTCCATGTTGTAGCACATGACAGAAAGCCCTTCTTTTTTAAGGCTGCATAATATTCCATTTTGTTGTATATACCATATATCCTTTATCCATTTCTGTGTCAATGGACATTTGGGTCACTTCTAACTTAACTCTTGGCTATTGTGAATAATGCTGTGATTAATGTGGGTATGCGAAAGTTCTTAGAGATACTGAATTATTTTAGATATAAATCTAGAAGTAGGATTGCTATACCATATGGTAATTCTATATTTAATTTTTTTAAGGACTGCCAAATTATTCTCAACAGTGAGTACATCATTTTACATTCCCACCAGTAATGCACAAGGGTTCCAACTTCTCTAAATCCTTACTGATTTATCTTTTTTGCCATTTTTTTGATAGTAACAATCCTAATGGGTGTGAAGTAGTATCTCACTGTGGTCTGATTTGCATTTCCCTTATGATCAGTGATGTTGGAGGTTTATTGTCCTTCTTGTGCTTATTGGCCATCTGTATACCTTCCTTGTAGAAGCATTTATTTAAATCCTTTGCCCATTTTTGAGTAGGATTATTTGTGTTTTTGTTGTTGAGCTTTTAGAAGTTCATTATATACTCTGGATATTAATCTCATACCATATATGTGACTTGCAAATATTTTCCCATTTTCTAGTATGACTTTTCACTCTCTTGATAGTACCATTTTTTTGAGGGGGGGCACACCATGTGGGATCTTAGTTCCCTGACCAGGTTTCGAACCCGTGTGCCCTTCAGTGGAAGCAAGGAGTCTTAACCACTGGACTGCCAGGGAAGTCCTGGTAGTACCTTTTCATGCACAAAAGTTTTTAATTGTTATCAAGTCCATTTTACCTAGTTTTTCCTTTTGGTCCACTCTTGGTTTCATATCCAAGAAACCACTGCCAAATCTAATGTTATGAAGATTTTCTCTATGTTTACAAATTTTATAGTCTAGATCCTACATTTAGGTTTTTAATCAATTTTTAGTTAATTTTTGTATTTGGTGTAAGGCAAGGGTCCAACTTCATTCTTTTGCTGTGGATATCCAGTTTTTCCAGTACCATTTGTTGAAAAAACTGTCCTTTCTCTATTGAATGGTCTTCCAACTCTCATTGAAAATCTATTGACTATATATGTGTGGGATTATTTTTAAGCTCGCTATACTATTCCATTGCTCTATATGTCTGTCCATATGCTAGTACACTATTTTGATTACTGTTGAGTTGTAGTAAGATTTGAAATCAGAAAGTGTGAGTCCTTCAACTTTGTTCTTGTAATTTAAGATTGTTTTCTGGCTAATCAGGATCTCAAGCATTATATTTATGGAAATGTTTATAAACAGTATACACATTTTTGTTTCTGTGTCCCTTTTTTCATTACTAATACATGCAAACACAATTGATTTTTGTACATTCACCTTGTATCCTGTAATCATGAACTCACCTATTAGTTCTAAAAGGATTTTTACAAAACTTTTATTAGATTCCTTGGGCTTTTGAGCTTATCCATTCAGTATTTTTTTTAATTCCTATTATTTTATTTTTCAGTTGTATAATTTCCAATTGGTTCTATATGTTTTCAATTTCTTTTCTGAGTTTCTTCATTTATAAATGTGGAAGAATTTTAATGATGGCTATCTAAAATCTTTGTCAGACAATTCTAACATCACTGTTATCTTTCTGTTGATGTCTACTGAATGCTTTTTTAATTTAAGTTGATACTTATTCTTGGTATGATGAGTAATTTTCAACTGAAACTTAAGAAATTTTGGTAATATTGTTATGAGACTCTGGTGCTTATTTAAATCTTCTATTTTAGCAAGCTGACTATGACACTGTACTGTCAGAGGAAATGTGGGTGCTTCTTATTAGTGCCAGGAGGAAACAGAGTTTAAGGTTTACCACATGGCTCCCACTGACACTCAAGTTGGGGAGGGCCCCCACAGTATTGCTGCATGGGAGTGGGGATTCAAGCACCTCACTAGTGTTATGCTGAAAGTACCCCAGCTGGAGTGGGCAGACGTACTTCATTACTTCTCCCCATGTAAATTCTAATGATGCCATAGGGTTTGGCCTCATTAATGCTGGGTGGTAGTTAAATTCATGACTCTCCACTAGGCCTCCTTCAATACCATCAAACTGGGGAGAGGGAAAGGTAAATTATCATCAATGAGTAGAGGTGGAAGTCCAGGTTCCCCACATGATCTCTATTGACACCAGCAGGAGGAGAATATCTGGTGGTGATAAAAATCCCAGCTCTTCACTTGACCTTCTCTGACACCACTCTGGGGAGAGGATATAAGGGCACTTGGGTGCTTTGTTACAGCTTGATGAGGGTAGAAATCTAGGCTCTTTACTTGGCCTTTGCTAGATAGGTAGGGCCACAGTCTGCTTTCATAGTGTTTGACTGGAGGAGAACAGTTATTATCTAAAAGTTTTGTTTTGGTAGGCTGCTCCTTTTTTGGTCCTTTAGCTAAAGAGAGCAGGCTTCACATATGTCTTTTTCTTCTGTCTCCTTGATGTTTCTTGGTTGCCAATTTCTTCAGCTTCAACTCTAGAATATATAAAGCAAAAAAACAAAAACCATGGAACTCACCATTGTGTTTTCCTTTAGTTCTATGGATCACAGTCGGTCGGCCATCTTCTTTCCACCTTTTGTAGTAGCTTAATGTTTCCTTTATAATATACAGGGGTTTTAGTTTTACTTAGTGGGAGAAGCAGGGAAAAACATTTCTCCTACATCATTCCCTTAATAGGTATTTTGTTGCTTTTTGGTAACAAAAAATACCTATCGTTGGTGATATTACTGAAAAGGATGACGTAGGGATCTCCAAAACTCTGTCCCCTCACTAAAGCAATGATTAAGCAGGCAATAATCAACTTATTTTAAACTTCAAAATCTAAGCAAAAGCTTACAACAATCAGCAGGAGGCTTAATCAAAGAAAATCCTGCTAAATTTTAGTAAAAGAGTATTATAACATTTTGACTTACCTGCCTTTGACTTACTTTGCTGTGCAAAAGGTTTGAAGTTTCATTAGGTCCCATTTATTTTTGTTTTTATTTCCATTTCTCTAGGAGGTGGGTCTTGCTGTGATTTATGTCATAGAGTGTCCTGCCTATGTTTTCCTCTAAGAGTTTGACAGTGTCTGGCCTTACATTTAGTTCTTTAATCCATTTTGAGATTATTTTTGTGTATGGCATTAGGGAGTTTTCTAATTTCATACTTTTACATGTACCTGTCCAGTTATCCCAGCACCACTTATTGAAGAGGCTGTCTTTTCTCCACTGTATATCCTTGCCTCCTTTATCAAATATAAGATGACCATATGTGGGTGGCTTTATCACTGGGCTTTCTATCCTGTTCCATTGATCTATATTTCTGTTTTTCTGCCAGTACCATACTGCCTTGATTACTGTAGCTTGTCAGGGAGCCTGATTCCTCCAGCTCCACTTTACTTTCTCAAGATTAATTTGGCTATTCGGGCTCTTTTGTGTTTCCATATAAATTGTGAAATTTTCTTTTCTAGTTTTGTGGAAAAATGCCAGTGGTACTTTGATAGGGATTGCACTGAATATGTAGATTGCTTTGGGTAGTAGAGTCATTTTCACAATGTTGATTCTTCCAATCAAAGAACATGGTATAACTCTCCATCTGTTTGTATCATCTTTTATTTCTTTCATCTGTGTCATAATTTTCTGCATACAGGTCTTTTTTCTCCTTAGGTAGGTTTTTTCCTAGGTATTTTATTCTTTTTGTTGCAATGGTAAAGGGGAGTATTTCTTTAATTTCACTTACAGATTTTTTCATCATTAGTTTATAGGAATGCTAGAGACTTCTGTGCATTAATTGTGTACCATGCTACTTTACCAAATTAATTGATTAGCTCTAGTAGTTTTCTGGTAGCATCCTTAGGATTCTCTATGTATACTATCATGTCATCTGCAAACAATGACAGCTTTACTACTTCCTTTTCGATGTGGATTCCTTTTATTTCCTTTTCTTCTCTGTTGTGGCTAAAACTTCCAAAACTATGTTTATTAATAGTGGTGAGAGTGGGCAACCTTGTCTTGTTCCTGATTTTAGTTAAAATTGTTTCCGTTTTTAATCATTGAGGATGATGTTGGCTGTGGGTTTGTCATATATGGCCTTTATTATGTTGAGGAAAGTTCCTTCTATTCCTACTTTCTGGAGGGTTTTAATCATAAATCGGTGTTGAATTTTGTTGAAAGCTTTCTCTGCATGTATTGACAAGATCATATGGTTTTTGTTCTTCAACTTGTTAATATGGTGTATCACATTTATTGATTTGTGTATATTGAAGAATCCTTGCCTTCCTGGGGTAAACCCGACTTGATCATGGTGTATGATCCTTTTATTGTGCTGTTGGATTCTGTTTGCTAGTATTTTGTTGAGGATTTTTTGCATCTATGTTCATCAGTGATATTGGGCTGTAGTTAACTTTCTTTGTGACATCTTTGTCTGGTTTTTGTATCAGGGTGATGATGGCCTCGTAGAATGAGTTTGGGAGTGTTCCTCCCTCTGCTATATTTTGGAAGAGTTTGAGAAAGATAGATGTTAGCTCTTCCCTAAATGTTTGCTAGAAGTCGTCTGTGAAGTCACCTGGTCCTGGGCTTTTGTTTGTTGGAAAATTTTTAATCACAATTTACATTTTCTTTTTCTTCCTGGTTCAGTTTTAGCAGGTTGTGCATTTCTAAGCATTTGTCCATTTCTTCCAGGTGTCCATTTTATTGGCATAGAGTTGCTTGTAGTAATCTCTCATGATCCTATGTACTTCTTCAGTGTCAGTTGTTACTTCTCCTTTTTCATTTCGAATTCTATTGATTTGAGTCTTCTCCCTTTTTTTCTTGATGAGTCTGGCTAATAGTTTAATAATTTTGTTTACCTTCTCAAAGAACCACCTTTTAGTTTTATTGATCTTTGCTATCGTTTCCTTCATTTCTTTTTCATTTCTTTCTGATATGATCTTTATGATGTCTTTTCTTCCACTAACTGGGGATTTTATGTTCTTATTTCTCTAATTATTTTAGGTGTAAGGTTAGGTTGTTTATTTGAGATGTTTCTTGTTTCTTAAGTTAGGACTGTTTTGCTATATACTTCCCTCTAAGAAATGCTTTTGCTGCATCCCATAGGTTTTGGGTCATCATGTTTACATTGTCGTTTGTTTCCAGGTACTTTTTGATTTCCTCTTTCATTTCTTCAGTGGTCTCTTGGTTATTAAGTAGTATATTGTTTAGCCACCATGTGTTTGTATTCTTTACAGATATTTTTCCTGTAATTGATATCTAGTCTCATAGCATTGTGCTCAGAAAGATACTTGATAGGATTTCAATTTTCTTAAATTTACCAAGGCTTGATTTATGACCCAAGATATGATATATCCTGCAGAATGTCCTATGAACACTTGAGAAGAATGTGTATTCTTTTATTTTTGGATGGAATGTCTGATAAATATCAATTATCTCCAGCTTGATTAATGTATCATTTAAAGCTTGTGTTTCCTTATTTATTTTCATTTTGGATGATCTGTCCATTGGTGAAAGTGGGTTGTTAACATCCCCTACTATGATCTTGTTACTGTTGATTTCCCCTTTTATGGCTGTTCGCATTTGCCTTATGTATTTTGGTGCTTCTATGGTGGGTGCATAAATATTTACAATTGTTATATCTTCTTCTTGGACCGATCCATTGATCATTATGTAGTGTCCTTCTTTGTCTCTTGTAACAGTCTTTATTTTTAAGTCTGTTTTGTCTGATATGAGAAGTGCTACTCCAGCTTTCTTTTGATTTCCATTTGCATGGAATATCTTTTTCCATCTCCTCACTTTCAGTCTGTATGTGTCCCTAGGTCTGAAGTGAGTCTGCTCTAGACAGAGTATATACAGGTCTTGTTTTTGTATCCATTCAGCCAGTCTATGTCTTTTGTTGGGAGCATTTAATCCTTTTATATTTATGGTAATTATCAATATGTATGTTCCTATTACCATTTTCTTAATTGTTTTGTGTTTGTTATCATAGGTCTTTTCCTTCTTTTGTGTTTCCTGCCTAGAGAAATTCCTTTACCATTTGTTGTAAAGCTGGTTTGGTGGTGCTGAATTCTCTTAGCTTTTGTTTTTCTGTAAAGGTTTTAATTTCTCCATCAAATCTGAATGAGATCCTTGCTGGTTAGAGTAATCTTGGTTGTAGGTTTTTCTCCTTCATCACTTTAAATATGTCCTGCCACTGCCTTCTGGCCTGCAGAGTTTCTGCTGAAAGTTCAGCTGTTAAACTCATGGGGATTCCCTTGTGTTTTAATTGTTGCTTTTCCCTTGCTGCTTTTAATATTTTTTCTTTGTGTTTAACTTTTTATAGTTTGAATAATATGTGTCTTGCCATGTTTCTCCTTGGATTTATCCTTTATGGGACTCTCTGTGCTTCCTGGACTTGATTAATTATTCCTTTTCCCATATTAAGGAAGTTTTCAACTATAATATCTTCAAATATTTTATCAGTCCCTTTCTGTTTCTCTTCTTCTTCTGGGACCCCTATGATTCGAATGTTGGTGCATTTAATGTTATCTCAGAGGTCCCTGAGACTGTCCTCAGTTCTTTTCATTCTTTTTACTTTTTTCTGCTCTGCAGTTGTTATTTCCACTATTTTATCTTCTAGGTCACTTATCCGTTCTTCTGCCTCAGTTATTCTGCTATTGATCCCATCTAGAGTATTTTTCATTTCATTTATTGTGTTGTTCATCATTGCTTGTGTCATCTTTAGTTCTTCTAGGTCCTTGTTAAATGTTTCTTGCATTTTGTCTCTATTCTATTTCCAAGATTTTGGATCATCTTTACTATAATTATTCTGAATTCTTTTTCAGGTAGACTGTGTATTTCCCCTTCATTTGTTAGGTCTGCTGGGTATTTCCCTTGCTCCTTCATCTGCTGTGTGTTTTTCTGTCTTCTCATTTTGCTTTACTTACTGTGTTTTGGGTCTCCTTTTTGCAGGCTGCAGGTTCGTATCTCCCGTTCTTTTTGGTGTCTGTCCCCAGTGACAAATTTGGTTCAGTGGGTTGTGTAGGCTTCCTGGTGGAGCCGAGTAGTGCCTGTATTCTTGTGGATGTGCCTGGATGTTGCCTTTCTGGTGGACAGGTCCATGTCTGGTGGTGTGTTTTGGGTTGTTTGTGGCCTTATTATGATTTTTGGCAGTCTCTTTGCTAATGGATGGGTTTGTGTCCTTGTCTTACTAGTTGTTTGGCATAGGTTGTCCAGCACTGTAGCTTGCTGGTCATTGAATGAAGCTGGGTCTTGGTATTGAGGTGGAGATCTCTGGGATATTTTCACCATTTTATATTACTTTGTGCTGGGAGGTCTGTTCTGGACCAGTGTCCTGAACTTGGGTCTCCCACCTTAGGGGCAGAGCTCTGACGCCTGGCTGGAGCACCAAGAGCCTTTTGTCCACATGGCTCAGAATAAAAGGGAGGAAAAAAAGAAATAAAGAAGATAATATAAAATACAATAAAGTAAAATAAAATAAAAAAATTTAAAAAAATATTAAATTTTTAAAAATTAAAAACAAAACAAAAACGTACAGGCAGAAACCTAGGACAAGTGGTAAAAGCAATGCTATAAAGACAAAAATCACACACAGAAGCATACACATACATACTCACAAAAAGAGAAGAAGGGAAAAAAATATATGTATCTTTGCTCCCAAAGTCTACCTCCTCAATTAAGGATGATTCATTCTCTATTCAGGTATTCCACAGATGCAGTGTACATCAGGTTGACTGTGGAAAGTTAATCCTTTGTGCCTGCGGTTGCTGGGAGCAATTTCCATTTCTCTTCTTTGTTCTCACTGCTCCCAGGGTTCAGCTTTGGATTTGGACCCACCTCTGCATGTAGGTCACCTGAGGGCATCTGTTCTTTGCTCAGACAGAATGGGGGTAAAGGGGTAGCTGATTCGGGGGCTCTGGCTCACTCAGGCCACAAGGAGGGAGGGGTACAGAGTGTGGGGTGAGCCTGCAGTGGCAGAAGCTGGTGTGACATTGCAACAGCCTGAGGCACACTGTGTTTTCTCCAGTGGAAGTTGTCTCAGGATCACGGGACCCTGGCAGTGGTGGCCTGCCACAGGTGTTCTGTAGGAGTTGTTCCACATGTAGATGTATTTCTGATGTATTTGTGGATACAAAGGTGATCTCTGCATCTTACTCTTCTGCCATCTTGAAGCTCCTCCCCCAAGAGACTTACTTTTTTTTTTTTTTTTTTTTTTCTTGCGTTATGCGGGCCTCTCACTGTTGTGGCCTCTCCCATTTGCGGAGCACAGGCTCCGGACGCGCAGGCTCAGCGGCCATGGCTCACGGGCCCAGCCGCTCCGCGGCACGTGGGACCCTCCCGAAACGGGGCACGAACCCGCGTCTCCTGCATCGGCAGGCGGACTCTCAAGCACTGCGCCACCAGGGAAGCCCAAGAGACTTACTTTTGATTCAAAGTGAAAAACTTGACTGAACAGAAAAAGATATTCCATGCAAAGAGTAAACAAACGAGAGCTGGTGCAGCTGTACTAATAAAGACAAAATAAGCATTAAGTCAAAAATTGTTACAAGAGACAAAGAAGGCATTATGTATTCCTAAAAGAATAAATTCATCTAGAATATATAAATTATAATCACATAAGCACCTAACAATGAAGCCCAAAGTATATGTAGCAAAAATTGATGGAACTGAAGGGAGAAATATACAATTTCACAATTAGAGTCAGAGACTTCACTATCCCACTTTCTATAATGGAGAGAACAATGAGATGAAAGATAAATAAGAAAACAGAAGACCTGAAAAACATCATATACCAAGTAACACTAACAGACGCATAGAACATTATGTCTAAAACAGTAGAATCAACATTATTCTCAAATGATTCATATCATTCACAAAATAAATATTCTCCAGGACAGAACACCTGTTAGCCATAAAACAAGTCATTAAAATTTAAAAAGACTGAAATAATACAAAGTATGTTCTCTGATCAGAACTGAATAAAATTAGAAATCAGTTACAGTTAAAGAAGGACAACCAGAGAATTCACAAATAAGTGGGGATTAAACAACACACTCTTAAAGTATCAGTGGATTAAAGAAGGAATATAAAACATATTTTGGGATTGCTGATGTCAGCATCGTGTTAATGTGAGACAATCTCTTTGTCTATCCCCTTCAATCTACAACCAGTAAAACATCCATAACTCAACAAATGTTCCTTTGCTCAACACACCAGGACACTGAACAGTTCCATATATCTGTTCATCTAAAGGTGTGTGGACTGGAACAAATACAGGAGGTGAAACCAGAGGAACAGTGGAGGAGGTGCCTGTGATCACAGTGTCCCATCTGCAGTGGCTAAGCGTGCAGCCTCAGAGAACTTGGTAGCAGCAGGGGAGGTGATGCGCATGACACTGGTTTCCCAGCTTCAGTGTTGTCTGTGGCCACAGCAAACCAGGTATCAGCAGCAGTGGGGCCTGCAATCCCACCACTCCATCCATGGAGGAACCTGTGGTACTAGCCCCCCACTCTCAGTTGCAGAGCCCAAGAACTCAACAACCCCTAGACATAGCAGAGGTGCCTGTAACCCCAGGTCCATGACCCCAACATTCCTTCCTGAGGAAGTGGTGCTTGTGACTGAGATGAACCCAGATGTTTTGGAGGCACCTCTCATCTTGGCAGCCCAGGCAGCAATGCTGAAGACAGCAGTGACACTGGCAGCAATAATGTACCAGTAAACCCAGAGGCACAAGGGCCTGGAAAGAAAGCCCTGGGTGACATCTCTGGCAGAGATGGTGGATGGTTGAAAGTGCCCATTCTGAAATATAGCAAGAGGCAGCTGAGAATCATGATATAAAAACTTTACTAGACATCATGGGTATGCTCTATCCTTGGGCCAAATTGAATTTGTTGACCATTCTGAATGTTGTTTCCCTGAGACCTATAACAGATTCCAAACAAGATGGCAGAATAGAAGGACTTGAACTCACCTCCTATCATGAAAACACCAAAATCACAACTAGCTGCTGAACAACTATTGACAAAACAGGATGGAACCTACTGCAAAAGATATTTTACATACAAAGACAAAGAAGAAGTCACAATGAGATGGTACAAGGGGCAATTTTGTGATATAATCAAATCCATAACTGCCAAGGGAGTGACCCACGAACAGAAAATAATTATATTGCAGAGGTTCTCCCACAGGAGTGAGAGTTCTGAGACACACGACAGGATCCCCAGCCTTAGGGTCTAGCATTGGAAAGAGGAACACCCAGAGCATTTGGCTTTGAAGGTCAGTGGGCTTGAGTGCAGGAGCTCCACAGGACTGGGGGAAACAGAGACTCCACTCTTGGAGGGCACACACAAGGTTTCATGTGCACTGGGGCTCAGGACAAAGCAGTGACTCCATAGAAGACTGGGTTAGACTTAGCAGCGTGTCTTGGAGGGTCTCCTGGGGATATGGGAGCTGGCTGTAGCTCACTGTGAGGGCAAGGACACTGGTGGCAGAGGGCCCAGGGAATACTGATTGGAGTGAGTTCTAACAGAGCTCACCATTTAGGCACCAAGACCTGGCCTGACCTAAGAACCAGCAGGCTCCAGTTCTGGAATGCCTCACACCAAACAACCAGCAGGGTGAGAACACAGCCCCACCCATCAGTAGACAGGCTACCTAAAGTAATACTAAGATCACAGCCACCTCTAAACACACCCTTTGACACGGTCCTGCCCAACAGAAGGACAAGACTCAGCTCTACCCAACAGTGGGCAGACACAAGTCCCTCTCACCAGGAAGCCTGCACAAGCCCCTGGACCAAACTCACCCACCAGGGGGGCAGGCAACAGAAGCAAGAGGAACTATGAACCTGCAGTTTGCAGAAAGGAGACCACAAACACAGAAATTTAGACAAAATGAGATTGCAGAGAAATATGGTCCAGAAGAAAGAAGAAGATAAAAATCCAGAACAACTAAGTGAAGTGGAGACAGGCAACCTACCTGAAAAATAATTCAGAGTAATAATAGTAAAGATGATTCAAGATCTAGGAAAAATAAAGGAGGCACAGATTGAGAAGATATAAGAAATGTTTAACAAACTGCTAGAAGATTTAAAGAACAAACAAACAGATGAAAAATACAATAACTGAAATGAAAAATAAACTAGAAGGAATCAGCAGCAGAATAACTGAGGCAGAACAAATAAATGAGCTGGAAGACAGAGTGATGGAAATCAATGTCACGAAACAGAATAAAGAAAAAAGAATGAAAAAAAATGAGGACAGTCTCGGAGACATCTGAGACAATATTAAACACACCAATATTCGCATCATAGGGGTCCCAGAAGGAGAAGAGAGAGAGAAAGGGCCTGAGAAAATATTTAAACAGAGTATAGCTTAAAACTTTCCTAACAGGGGAAAGGAAACACTCACTCAAGTCCAGGAAGCACAGAGAGTCCCATACAGAATAAACCCAAGGAAGAGCACATATTAATTAATTATTAATTAACTAATTAATTAATGAATTAATACACATATTAATCAAACTGACAAAGACTAAACACAAAGAGAAAATATTAAAAGCAACAAGGGGAAAACAACAAATAACATAGAAAGGAATCCCCATAAGGTTATCAGCGGATTTTTCTGCAGAAATTCTGCAAGCCAGAAGAGAGTATAATGAAGTACTTAAAGTGATGAAAGCGAAAAACCTACAACCAAGAATACTCTATCCAGCAAGGTTCTCATTCAGATTTGATGGAGAAATCAGAAGCTTCACAGACAAGCAAAAGCTAAGAGACTTCACCACCACCAAACCAGCTTCACAACTAATTCTAAAGGAACTTCTCTAGGTGTAAAAGAAAAGGCCACAACAAGAAACAAGAAAATTATTAATAAGGAAGCTCACCAGTAAAGGCAAACATAAAATAAAGGTAGGACATCATCCATACTCAAATATGATATCTAAATCAGGAATCATGAGAAGAGAAGAGTATAAATGCAGGATATTGAAAATGCATCTGAAATTTAGAAACCAGCAACATAAAACAATCTTGTAGATATATGATATGCTCTATCAAAACTTTATGTGGAATGCAAATAAAAATCTACAATGGATACACACACACACAAAGAAAAAGGAATCCAAACACAACACTAAAAAATAATAATCAAAACACAAGAGAAAAGAACCAAAGAGGCTGAAAAGAAAAAGACCTACTAAAATTCCAAAATAATTAACAAAATGGCAATAAGTACATACAGATTGATAATTACCTTAAATGTAAATGGATTAAAGGCTCCAACTGAAAATCATAGACTGGCTAAATGGATACAAAAACACGATCTGTATATATGCTGTCTACAAGAGACCAACTTCAGATCTAGGGAAACAAACAGACTGAAAGTGAGGGGATAGGAAAAGGTATTTCATGCAAATGGAAATCAAAAGAAAACTGGAGTAGCAAATTTCATATCAGACAAAATAGACTGTAAAATAAAGACTGTTACAGGAGACAAAGAAGGACACTACATGATGATCAAGGGATCAATCCAAGAGGAAGATATAACAATTGTATATATATATGCTCCTAACATAGTAACACTTCAATATATAAGGGGAATGCTAAGAGCCATAAAAGGAGAAATTGACAGTAACACAATAATAGTGGGGGAATTTAACATCTCACTTACATCAGTGGATAGATCATCCAGACAGGAAATCAATAAGGGAAAACAAGCCTTAAATGACACATTAGACCAGATGGCCTTAATTGATATTTATCGAGCACTGCATCCAAAAGCAACAGAATACACATTCTTCTCAAGTGCCCATCGAACATTCTCCAGGATAGATCACATGCTGGGCCACAAAGCACACCTTGGTACATTTAAGAAAATTGAAATCATATCAAGCATCTTTTCTGACTACAACGCTATGGGCTTAAAAGTCAATTAGAAGAAAATAAAGTACAAAAAACACAAATACGTGGTGGCTAAACAATATGTTACTAAACAACCAATGCATAAGTGAAGAAATCAAAGAGGAAATCAAAAAATACCTAGAGACAAATGACAATGAAAACACGATGATTCAAAAAACTATGGAACACAGCAAAAGCAGCTCCAAAGGGGAAGTTTATAGCAATACAATGTTACTTCAGGAAACAAGAAAAATCTCAAATAAACAACCTAACCTTACACCTCGAGCAACTAGAGAAGGAAGAACAAAGAAAACCCAAAGTTAGTAGAAGGAAAGAAATCATAAAAATCAGAGTATAAATAAATGAATTGCAGATGAAGAAAACAGTAGAAAAGAACATTGCAACTAAAAGCCAATTCATTGAAAAAATAAACAAAATAAATAAACCTTTAGTCAGACTCATCAAGAACAAAAAGTAGGGGCCTCAAATCAATAAAATTAGAAATGAAAAAGAAGTTACAATTGACATCACAGAAATAAAAAGGATCATAAGAGACTACTACAAGCAACTATATGCCAAAAAAGGACAACTTGCAAGAAATGGACAAATTCTTAGAAAGGTACAATCTTCCAAGGCTGAACCAGGAAGAAATAGAAAACATGAAAGGACCAATCACAAATACTGTAACTGAAAGTACTATTAAAATAATTTCAACAAACGAAAGTCCAGGACCAGATGGCTTTACAGGTGAACTCTGTCAAACATTTAGAGAAGAGTTAACACCCATCTCTCTGAAATTCTTTTTAAAAATTGCAGACAGGGCTTCCCTGGTGGCACAGTGGTTGAGAGTCCGCCTGCCAATGCAGGGGACACAAGTTCGTGCCCTGGCCTGGGACTATCCCTCATGCCATGGAGTGGCTAAGCCTGTAAGCCATGGCTGTTGAGCCTGTGTGTCCAGAGCCTGTGCTCTGCAATGGGAGAGGCCACAACAGTGAGAGGCCCACATACCACAAAAAAAAAAAAAAAAAAAAAAAAAAAAAAAAAAAAAATTGCAGACAAAGGAACACTTCCAATCTCATTCTATGAGTCCATCATCATCCTGACACTAAAACCAGAGAAAGATACCACAAGAAAAGAAAATTACAGGTAAATATTACTGATGAACATCAACACAAAAATCCTCAACAAAATGGTTGGAAACCAAATCCAACAATACATTAAAAGGATCATACACCATGATCAAGGGAGATTTATTCCAGGGATGCAAGGATTCTTCAGTATCCACAGGTCAATCAGTGTGATGCACCACATCCAAAAATTGAAGAATAAAAAACATATGATCATATCAATACATACAGAAAAAGCTTTTGACAAAATTTAACACCCATTTATGATAAAAATTCTCGAGAAAGAGGGCATAGAGGGAACATACCTCAATTTAATAAAGGCCATATACGACAAACCCATAGCAAACATTATTCTCAATGGTAAAAACCTGAAAGCATTTCCACTAAGATCAGGAAGAAGAAAAGTTTGCCCACTCTCACCACTCTTATTCAACATAGTTTTGGAAGTCCTAGCCATGGTAATCAGAGAAGAAAAAGAAATAAAAGGAATTCAAATTGGAAAGAAGAAGTATAACTGTCACTGCTTGTAGATAACATGATACTATACATGGAAAATCCTAAAGCTGCTACCAGAAAACAAGTAGAGCTCATCAATGAATTTGGTAAAGTTGCAGGATACAAAATTAATACACAGAAATCACTTGCATTCCTATACACTAACAATGAAAGAGAAATTAAGGAAACAATACCATTTACCATCCGATCCAAAATAATAAAATACCTAGGAATAAACTGACCTAAGGAGGTAAAAGACCTGTACTCAGAAAACTATAAGACACTGATTAAAGAAATTGAAGATGACTCACATGAAAAAATATACCATGTTCTTGGATTGAAAGAATCAATACTGCCAAGATGATTATACTACACAAAGCAGTCTACACATTAATTAATCTTAAAAGCTTTTGTACAGCAAAGGAAACCATAAACAAAATGAAAAGTCAACCCACAGAATGGGAGAAAATATTTGCAAATGAAACAACCAACAAGGGATTAATCTCCAAAATATACAAACAGCTCATGCAGCTCAGTATCAAAAAACCTAACAACCCTATAAAAAATGGGCAGAAGATGTAAATAGACAACTATACAAAAAAGACATACCAATAGCCAAAAAGCTCATGAAAAGTTGCTCAACACTGCTAAGTATTACAGAAATGCAAATCAATACTACAATGAGGTACCACCTCACACCGGTCAGAATGGCCATCATCAAAAAGACTACAAAAAATAAATGCTGGAGAGGGTGTGGAGAAAAGGGGTACCCTCCTACACTGTTGGTGGGAATGTATATTGGTGCAGCCACTGTGGAGAACAGTATGGAGGTTCTTAAAAAACTAAAAATAGAGCTACCATATGATCCAGCATCCCTCTTCTCAGCATATATTCAGAGAAAACCATAATTCAAAAAGATACGTGCATGACAATGTTCACTGCAGCACTATTTACAATAGGCAAGATGTGAAAGCAAACTAAATGTCCATTGACAGATGAGTGGATAAAGAAGATGTTGTACATATATTCAATGGAATATTACTTAGCCATAAAAATAATGAAATAATGCCATTCGCATCAACAAGGATGGGCCTAGAGATTATCATACTAAGTGAAGTAAGTCAGAGAAAGACACATATCATATGATATCACTTATTTGTGTAATCTAAAAAATGATACAAATGAACTTATTTATAAAACACAGACTCGCAGACTTAGTAAACAAACTTATGGTTACCAAAGGGAAAAGGTGTGGGGGAGGGATAAATTAGGAGGCTGGGCTTAACATATACACACTACTATATATAAAAGATAATGAAGAAGGTCCTACTGTATAGCACAGGGAACTATACTCAACACTCTGTAATAATGTATATGGAAAAATAATCTGAAAAGAAAAGATATACAAATATGTATAACTAAATCACATTGCTGTATACCTGAAACTAACACAATATTTTAAATCAACTATATTCCAATATAAAATTAAAAAATTTTAAAAATAAAAGCTTTACCTGAAGAAGAAAGGCTTTTCTGACTTCACATACACTGGTAGATAAATGACTCATCAAGCACCATGAAAAAACACAGTAATATTGCTACACAAAAAGAAAATGACAATTCACCAGAAATCAAACTTAAAGTCATGGAATAGGTTAAGACTGGCAGAGAAAGCAGAGTAGAAAGACCCTGAGTTGATCTCCTCTTACAGGCACACCAAAATCACAACTATTTGCAAAAACAATTGATGAAAAAGCCTAGAACCTACCAGAAAATATTTTCTACAACTAAAGAAATAAAGATGGAATCACAACAATATGGGCAGGAATGACTGTTCTCAATATAGTCAAATCTCAATATAGTCAAATACCCCTGGGCTGGCGACCCACAAACAGGAGAATCATTACAATTGTAGAGGTTCTCCTAAATTAGTGTGAGGTCTGAGCACAATGTTGGGCTCTCAAGCCCTTGGGTCCTGCACTAGTAAGACAAGGGCCCAAGAGCATTTGACTTTGAAGGCCAGTGGGACTAACTGTCAGAGGACTGTGAAACAGAGACTTCACTTTTAAAGGGTGCACACAAAAATCTCACACACTCTGGGACACAGGAAGAAGCAGTAGTCTGATAGGAGGCTGGGCCAGATCTATTTTCTGATCTTGCAGAGTCTGCCAGACAGGTGTGAGAAAACTGCAGCTCACCCTGGGGAAATAGGCACTGGAAGCAGCCATTATAGGGATTTTGCTATACCATGTGGACACTGGTGCTGGCAAGTGCCAATGTCGAATTCTCCCTGTATCCAATTAGCCCCAGGGTCCAACCCCACCCCAGGCCAATGGACTACAAATGGCAGTACTGGGATGCCTCAAGTCAAGCAATTAACCAGGTAGGAACACAGCTCCACCCACCAGCAGACAAGCAACCTTAAGACCCCTCGAGCCCACAACTGCCTTTGGACATGGTCATTCCCACTAGATGGCCCAGGACCCAGCTCCATTCACCAGTTGGCCGGAACTAGCCCCAGAATCCCAAAATCTTCCAGAACTCCATGGAGGGCCTTGTCCTCCAGGGAGTCTACCATAGCATCTGGACCAGCTGCACCCATCAGGAGGCAGACACTACAAACAAGAAAACCACAGTCCCGCAATTTGTGCACCTGATCTGCTCACCAGAAGGCCAGCCCCATTCTGGGACGAGCTGGGCCCTGACAATGCACACTAGCAAGCCTGCTCTAGCCTTGGGCTCAGCCTAACCCACCAGAGGACAGATAGAAGCCATAAGAAAACAGCAGCCACTTATCCACTGGACCCAGCCTACCCGCTAGCCGGCCAGATTCTGCCCTGGAACAAGCTGGGGCCTGGCCCCATCTACAAGAGGGTCAACAAAGTTTTAGGAGACCCCAGACTGTACAATGAACTGTGCATGGGATAGGCCCCAAGCACCAGCAATCCAATACCAGCCCTTGGACCCCCGAGCCTTGCAGCCAGACTCTAGGACATGGCACTGCCTGCAAGTAGGCCAGCACTAGACCCAGGACCTGGCTTCACCCACCAGCAAACAGCAAAATATCTGGGGTCTCCTAACCTTGACTCTTACCACCAGTGACCCAGCCCTTGCACCAGAGCCCCACAGCGTTCCACAAAGACACCCTGTGTCCCAGTCCCACCAACCAGCAGCCAGCAGCCTCCGTGTAAGGCAAGACATGGCAACCAACCAGACTGGGGGACAACCAAATTTACCAGACTGCCCACATTATCAGCATAACACAAAAGAAAGATCCACAAAGCCTACATAGCAGGAGCCCCTAGAGCATATATCTTGGTTATGAGAGAAGAATTTGCTGCTGGGATGCATTAGGACGTCTTCTACAAAAGGCCACTTCTCTAAGGCTGGGAACATAATCAACCTACAAGATACATAAAAATAAAAACAGCAACTTAGGAAAAATGAGGTGACAGAGGAACATGTTCCAAACGAAGGAACAAAATAAAACACCAGAAGAAGAACTAAGTGAAGTGGAAACAGGCAATCTACCTGACAGAGTTCAAGATAGTGATCAAAAATATGATCAAAGTACTCGGGAAACAAATGGAGGCATAGAGTGAGAAGTTAAAAGTTTCAACAAAGAGAATGAAAATATAAAGAACAACCAGGGATGAAAAATACAATAACTGAAAGGAAAATAGAAAAGAAGGAATCAATAGTGGACTAAATAATACAGAGGAACACATCAGCGAGCTGGCCGACAGAGTAGTGGAAATTAATGATGCTGAACAGAAAAAGAAAGAAAAGAATGAAATGAAATAAGGACCGTTTTAGAGACCTCTGAGACTATATCAAACAGGCAATATTTGCATTCTAGGGGTCCCAGATGGAGAAGAGAGAGAGAAAGTGTCTGAGGACATATTTGAAGACATAATAGCTGAAAGTTTCCCTAACCTGAGAATGGAAAGAGACATCCAAGTCAAGGAAGCACAGAGCCCCATATAAGATTAACCCAAAGATGAACATACCAAGATACATTGTAATTAAAATGGCAAAAATTAAAGATAAAGAGAGAATATTAGAAGGAGCAAGGAAAAAGTAACAAGTAGCATACAAGGGAACACACAAAAGGCTCTCAGTTGACTTTTCAGCAGAAACTCTGCAGGCCTGAAGGGAATAGCACCATATATTTAAAGTGATGAAGGGTAAAAACCTATGACCAAGAATTCTGTACCTGGGAAAGTTCTCATTCAGATTTGATGGAGAGATCAAAAGCTTTACAGACAAGCAACAGCTAAAGGAGTTCAGCTTTACATTAAATGGTAAAGAATCTTCTCTAAGAGAAAAAGAAAAGGTTACAGCTAGAAACATGAAAATTATGAAAGAAAAGCTCATGGGAAAGACAAACATACAGTAAAGGTAGAAAATCGTCCACACACAAAACTAGTAGGAAGGTTAAAAGATAAAAGTAGTAAAATCATCTACATCCACAATAAACAGTTAAGGAATATATGAAAAAATTAGATGTAAAATATGATATCAAAAACAGTAATCATGAGGAGAGGAGAATACAAATGCAGGGTTGTAAAAATGCATTTGAAATGAAGACATCAGCAACTTAAAACAATCACGTATATAGATCAATTGCTATATGGTAACCACAAACTATAAAAAATACACACACACAAAAGAAAAAGGAATCCAAACATAACACTGAAAACAGCTATCAAGTCACAAGAGAAGAGAATAAAAGAAGAAAGGAAGACAAAAAAACCTACAATGCCCAAACAATTAACAGAATGGCAATAGAAACATGCATATCAATAATTACTTTAAATGTAAATAGATTTAAAGCTCAAAGTAAAAGACATAGACTGGCTGAATGGATACAAAAACAAGACCTGTATATACAGGAGACTCAATTCAGATCTAAAAACAAAACATAGACTGAAAGCGATGGGATGGAAAAAGATATTCCATGCAAATGGAAATCAAAAGAATGCTGGGGTAGTAATACATATATCAGACAAACAGACTTAAAAATAAAGGCTGTTATAAGAGACAAAGAAGGACATTACATAATGATCAAGAGATTGATCAAAGAAGATATAACAATTGTAAATATATACGTACCCAACACAGGAACACCTAGATACATAAAGCAAATATTAACAGACATACAGAGAGAAATTAACAGTAACACAATAATAGTAGGGGAATTTATTACCCCACTAACATCAGTGGACAGATCATTCAGACAGAAAATCAATTAGGAAACACTGGCCTTAAATGACATATTAGACCAAATGGACTTGATATATATATATTATATAAAACAGTCCATGCAAAAGCAGCACAATACATTTTTTTAAGGTCACATGGAACATTCTCAGGGGTAGATCACATACTAGGCTGCAAAACAAGCATCAGTAAATTGACGAAATTTAAAACTTATCAAGCATCTTTTCCAACCACAAAGCTGTGAGACTAGAAATCAACTACCAAAAAAACCCTACAAAACAACAAACACATGAGGCTAAACATATGGTACTAAACAACCAATGGGTCACTGAAGAAATAAAAGAGGAAATCAAAAAATACCAGAAGACAAATAAGCACAAAACACAATGATCCATAATCAATGAGACACAGCAAAAGCAGTTCTAAGAGGGACATTTGTAGAACGACAAGCCTACCTCAGGAAACAAGAAAAACCTTGAATAAATAATCTAACTTCACACCTAAAGGAGCTACAAAAAGAAGAACAAACAAAACCCAAAGTTGATAGAAGGAAAGAAGTCATAAATATCAGGGCAGAAATAAGAGAAATAGAGACTAAAAAAATAAAGATCAATGAAAATAAGAGCTGGTTCTTGGAAAAGATAAACAAAACTCATAAACCATTAGCCAGACCCATCAACAACAAAAAAAGAAGGCCCAAATAAGTAAAATCAGAAATGAGAAAGAATTTACAACTGACACCAGAGAAATACAAAGGATCATAAGAGATTACCATGAACAATTACATGCTAATAAAATGGACAACTTAGAAGAAAAGGACAAATTCCTAGAAATGTGCAATCTCCTAAGACTGAACCTGAAAGAAATAGAAAATATGAATGGACCAATTACCAGTAATGAAATTGAATCAGTAATAAAAATACTCTCAACAAAAAAACCCTCAAGAACCATACAGCTTAACAGGTGAATTCTACCAAACATTTAGAGTAGAGTTAACATATCTCCATAAATTATTCCAAAAAATTGCAGAGGAAGGAACGCTTCTAACCTCAATCTATAAGGCCAGCATCACCCTGATACAAAAACCAGACAAAGACAACACTAAAAAGAAAATTACAGGCCAGTATCACTGATGAACACAGATGTAAGAATCCTCAAAAAGATATTAGCAAACCACATGCAAAAATATATTAAAAGGATCACACACCATTATCAAGTGGAATTCATCTCAAGGATGTAAAGATTTTTCAATATCTGCATATCAATCAGTGTGATATATCACATTAACAAATTGAAAAATAAAAACCATGATTAGTTCAATAAATGCAGAAAAACGTTTTGACAAGATTCAACTTCTATTCATGATAAAAAAAAACTCTCATCAAAGTTGGTATAGAGGGAACATAACATATGGATTGAAAGAATTAATTTATTGAAATGAGCATACAACCCAAAGCAATTACATAATCAATGCAATTCTTGTCAAAAAAAGGAAATTTTAAGAGAAGTAGAACAAGTAATTTTAAAACTTCTATGGAAAAAATGAAAAACCACAGATAGACAAAACATTCTTGAGAAAGAAAAACAGAGCTTGAGGAATCATGTTCCCTGACTCCAGATTATACTACAATGCAAATCAAAACAGTATGGTACTGGCACAAAGACAGAAACGTAGATCAATAGAATAAACCCACACAACTATGGTCAATTAATCTATGACAAAGGAGGCAGAAAATTACAATGGAGAAAAGATAGTATCTTCAATAAGTGGTGCTAGGAAAACTGGACAGCTACATGTAAAAGAATGGAATTAGAACACTCTCTAACATCATATACAAAAATAAATTCTAAATGGATTAAAGACCTAAATGTAAATCTACAAACCATAAAACTCCTAGAAGAAAACATAGGCAGAACACTCTTTGAAATGAAGCATAGCAGTATTTTTTTTGGAACTGTGTCCTGAAACAAAGGAAATAAAAGTAAAATAAACAAGTGGGACCTAATAAAGCTGAAAAGCTTTTTGCACAGCAAAGGAATCCATTGACAAAACAAAAAAGACAACCAACTGAAAGGGAGAAAATATTTGCAAATTATATGATTGATAATGAGTTAATACAAAAAATACATAAAGAGTTCATACAACTCAACATTGAAAAAAAACGATTGAAAAATGTGTAAGAGAACTGAATAGACATTATTCCAAAGAGGAACTGCAGGTGACCAACAGGGACATGAAAAGATGCTAAACTTCATTAATCATCAGAGAAATGCAAACCAAAACCCCAATGAGATATCACCTCACACCTGTCAGAATGGTCAAAAGATGTCAGAATCCACAAAGAACACAAATAAGGATGTGGAGATAAAGGAACTCTTGTACACTGTTGGTGGGAATGTAAATTGTTATAGCCACTGTGGAAAACAGTATGGAGGTTTCTCAAAAATCTAAAAATAGGGCAGGGGACGAGGGGAAGATGGCAGAAGACTAAGATGCGGAGATCACCTTCCTCCCAACAGATACAACAGAAATACCTCTACACGTGGAGCAACTCCTATAGAACTCCTACTGAACGCTGGCAGAAAACCTCAGACCTCCCAAAAGGCAAGAAACTCCCCACACACCTGGGTAGGGTAAAAGAATAAAGAATAAACAAAGACAAAATGATAGGGATGGGACCTGCACCAGTGGGAGGGAGCTGTGAAGGAGGAAATGTTTCCACACACTAGGAAGCACCTTCGTGGGCAGAGACTGCAGGCGGCAGAGGGGGAAAGCTTTGGAGCCATGGAGGAGAGCACAGCAACAGGGATGCGGAGGGCAAAGCGGAAAGATTCCCACACAGAGGATTGGTGCTGACTGGCACTCACCAGCCCAAGAGGCTTGTCTTCTCACCCCCCGGGGTGGGCAGGGCTGGGAGCTGAGCTGAGGCTCTGGCTTCAGTCAGAGTGCAGGGAGAGGACTGGGGTTGGTGGTGTGAACACAGACTGCAGGGGGTTAGTGCACCACGGCTAGCTGGGAGGGAGTCCAGGGAAAAGTCAGGATCTGCCACAGAGGCAAAAGACATTTTCTTCCCTCTTTGTTTCCTGGTGAGTGGGGAGAGGAGATTAACAGTGCTGCTTAAAGGAGCTCCAGAGACGGGCACGAGCCATGGCTGAAAGCGCGGACCACAGAGACAGGCATGAGACGCTAAGGCTGCTGCTCCCACCACAAAGAAGCCTGTGTGAGATCACAGGTCACTATCCACAGCCCCCTTCTGGGCAGTCTGTGCAGCCCACCACTGCCAGGGTCCTGGGATCCAGGTACAACTTCCCCAGGAGAATGCACGCCACACCTCAGGATGGTGCAACAACATGCAGGACTCTGCTGCCACAAGCCCACCCCACAATCTGAGACCCTTGCTCCCCCCAGCTTGAGTGAGCCAGAGTCCCTGAAGCAGCTGCTCCTTTAACCCCATCCTGTCTGAACGAAGAACAGACGCCCTCAGGCGACCTACATGCAGAGGTGGGGCCAAATCCAAAGCTGAGCTCCTGGGAGCTGTGAGAATAAACAATGAAAAGGGAAATCTTCCCCAGCAGCCACAGAAGCAGCAGATTAAAGCTCCACAATCACCTTGATGTATCCTGGATCTGTGAAATACATGAATAGACAACAAATCATCCCAAATTGAGGAGGTGGACTTTGAGAGCAATATTTATGGTTTTTTCCCCTTTTCCTCTTTTTTTGAAAGTGTATGTGTATGCTTCTGTGTGAGATTTTGGCTGTATAGCTTTGCTTCCACCATTGTCCTAGGGTTCTTTCCATCTGTTTTTTTTTTTGAATAATTATTTTTTTATTTTAATAACTTTATTTTATTTGACTTAATCTCCTTTCTTTCTTGCTTGCTTCTTTCTTTCTTTCTTTCTTTTTCTTTCTTTTCTTTTCTTTCTCTTTCCATCCTTCTTTCTTTTCTTTCTTTCTTTCTTTCTTTCTTTCTTTCTTTCTTTCTTTCTTTCTTTCCTTCCTTCCTTCTTTCTTTCTTTCCTCCCCTCCTTCCTTTAGACAACAAACCATCCCATATTGAGGAGGTAGACTTTGAGAGCAAGATTTACGATTTTTCCCCCTTTTCCTCTTTTTGTAAGTGTGTATGTGTATGCTTCTGTGTGAGAATTTGTATGTATAGCTTTCCTTCCACCATTTGTCCTAGGGTTCTATTGGTCAATTTTTTAAAAAAAAATTTTCTTAATAATTATTTTATTTATTTTAAATACTTTATTATATTTTACCTTACTTTACTTTATTATAATTTATCTTCTTTCTTTCTTTTGTTCCTTCATTCTCTCCTTCCTTCCTTCCTCGCTTGCTCCCTCCCTCTATCCCTCCAACCCTCCTTTCTTTCTTTCTTTCTTTATTTCCTTATTTCTTTCCTCCTTCCTTCCTTCCTTTTATCTTCCTCTACTAACTCTTTCTTTCTACTTTTTCTCCCTTTTAAACTGAGCCATGTGGATGAAAGGCTCTTGGTGCTGCAGCCAGCAGTCAGTACTGTGCCTCTGAGGTGGGAGAGCCAACCACAGGACACAGAACCATCTCCTTACCTTCAATCTGTATGTGTCTCTAGATCTGAAGTGAGTCTATTGTAGACCGCAAATATATGGGTCTTGTTTTTGTATCTATTCAGCCAATCTCTGTCTTTTGGTGGGAGCATTTAGTCCATTTACAATTAAGGTAATTATCGATATGTGTGTTCCTATTCCCATTTTCCTAATTGTTTTCAGTTCCTTATTGTAGACGTTTTCCGCCTCTCTCCACAAGAAACCTCCCAGCTCCACATAATATCAAATGGCAAAAATCTCCCAGAGATCTCCATCTCAACACCAGCACCCAGCTTCACTCACCAACCATCAAGCTACAGTGCTGGATACCCTATGCCAAACAATTTGCAAGACAGGAACACAACCACACCCATTTGCATAGAAGATGCCTAAAATCATAATAAGTCCACAGACACCCCAAAAAACACCCACAGACGTGGACCTGCCCACCAGAAAGACAAGATCCAGCCTCATCCGCCAGAACACAGGCACTAGTCCCCTCCATCAAGAAGCCTACACAACCCACTGAAGCAACCTTAGCCACTGAGGACAGACATCAAAAACAATGGGAACTACGAACCTGCAGCCTGCAAATAGGAGACCCCAAACACAATAAGATAAGCAAAATGAGAAGACACAAAAACACACAGAAGATCAAGGAGCAAGATAAAAACCCAGCAGACCTAACAAATGAAGAGGAAATAGGAAGTCTACCTGAAAAAGAATTCAGAATAATGATAGTAAAGATGATCCAAGACCGTGGAAATAGAATAGAGACAAAATGCAAGAAACATTTAGCAAGGACCTAAAAGAACTAAAGATGGCACAAGCAATGATGAACAACACAATAAATGAAATGAAAAATACTCTAGATGGGATCAATAGCAGAATTACTGAGGCAGAAGAATGGATAAGTGACCTAGAAGATAAAATAGTGGAAATAACAACTGCAGAGCAGAAAGAAGTAAAAAGAATGAAAAGAACTGAGGACAGTCTCAGGGACCACTGAGACAACATTAAATGCACCAACATTCGAATCATAGGGGTCCCAGAAGAAGAAGAGAAAAAGAAAGGGACTGAGAAAATATTTGAAGAGATTATAGTTGAAAACTTCCATAATATGGGAAAGGAAAGAGTTAATCAAGTCCAGGAAGCACAGAGACTCCCATACAGGAAAATCCAAGAAGAAATACGCCAAGATGCATATTAATAAAACTGCAAAAAATTAAATACAAAGAAAACAGATTAAAAGCAGCAAGGGAAAAACAACAAATAACATACAAGTGAATCCCCATAAAGTTAACAGGTGATCTTTCAGCAGAAACACTGCAAGCCAGAAGGGACAGGCAGGACATATTTAAAGTGATGAAGGAGAAAAACCTGCAACCAAGATTACTCTACTCAGCAAGGATTTCATTCAGATTTGATGGAGAAATTAAAACCTTTACAGACAAGCAAAATCTGAGAGAGTTCAGCACCAGCAAACTGGCTTTACAACAAATGCTAAAGGAACTTCTCTAGGCAAGAAACACAAGAGAAGGAAAACGTCTACAATAAGGAACCGAAAACAATTAGGAAAATGGGAATAGGAACACACATATTGATAATTACCTTAATTGTAAATGGACTAAATGCTCCCACCAAAAGACAGAGATTGGCTGAATAGATACAAAAACAAGACCCATATATTTGCGGTCTACAATAGACTCACTTCAGATCTAGAGACACATAGAGATTGAAGGTAAGGAGATGGAAAACTATGTTCCATGCAAATGGAAACCAATAGAAAGATGGAGTAGCAATTCTCATATCAGACAAAAGAGACTTTAAAATAAAGACTATTAGAAGAGACAAGGAAGGACACTACATAATGATCAAGGGATCGATCCAAGAAGAAGACATAACACTTGTAAATATTTATGCACCAAACATAGGAGCACCACAGTACATAAGGCAAATACTAACAGACATAAAAGGGGAAATCGACAGTAACACTTTCATAGTACGGGACTTTAACACCCCAATTTCACCAATAACAGATCACCTAAAATGAAAATAAATAAGGAAACACAAGCTTTAAATGATACATTAAACAAGATGGGCTTAATTGATATTTATAGGACATTCTATTCAAAAAAAACAGAATACACATTTTTCTCAAGTGCTCATGGAACATTCTACGGAATAGATCATATCTTGGGCCACAAATTAAGCCTTGGTAAATTTAAGAAAATTGAAATTATATCAAGTATCTTTTCTGAGCACACCACTATTAGACTAGATATCATTACAGGAAAAGATCTCTAAAAAATACAAACACATGGAGGGTAAACAATACACTACTTAATAACGAAGTGATCACTGAAGAAATCAAGGAGGAAATAAAAAACTACCTAGAAACAAATGACAATGGAGACACTATGAACCAAAACCTATGAGATGCAGCAAAAGCAGTTCTAAAAGGGGAGTTTATAGCAATACAATATTACCTTAAGAAACAGGAAACATCTCAAATAAACAACCTAACCTTGCACCTAAAGCAATTAGAGGAAGAAGAAACAAAAAACCCAAAGTCAAAAGAAGGAAAGAAGTCATAATGATCAGATCAGAAATAAATGAAAAAGAAGTGAGAGCAACGATAGCAAAGATCAACAAAACTAAAAGCTGGTTCTTTGAGAAGAGAAAATTGATAAACCATTAGCCAGACTCATCAAGAAAAAAAGGGAGAAGACTCAAATCAATAGAATTAGAGATGAACAAGGAAAAGTAACAACTGACAGGGCAGAAATACGAAAGATCATGAGAGATTACTACAAGCAACTCTATGCCAATAAAATGGACAACCTGGAAGAAATGGACAACTTCTTAGAAATGAAAAACTTGCCAAGACTGAATCAGGAAGAAATAGAAAATATGAACAGACCAATCACAAGCACTGAAATTGAAACTGTGATTAAAAACCTTCCAACAAAGAAAAGCCCAAAACCTGATGGATTCTCAGGCGAATTCCATCGAACAGTTACAGAAGAGCTAACATCTATCCTTCTCAAATTCTTCCAAAATATAGCAGAGGGAGGAACACTAACAAACTCATTCTAAAGAGGCCACCATCACATTGATACCAAAACCATACAAGGGTGTCACAAAGAAAGAAAACTACAGGCCAATCTCACTGATGGACATAGATGCAAAAATACTCAACCAAATACTAACAAATAGAATCCAACAGCACATTAAAAGGATGATACAACATGATCAAATGAGGTTTAATGCAAGAATGCAAGGATTCTTCAATATATGCAAAACAATCAATGTGATTGACCATATTAACCAATTGAAGGAGAAAAAATATATGATCATCTCAATAGATACAGAGAAAGCTTTTGAGAAAATTCAACGCCCATTTATGAAAAAAACCCTGCAGAAAGTAGGCATAGAGGGAAATTTCCTCAAATAAAGGCCATATATGACAAACCCACAGCCAACATCGTCCTCAATGGTGAAAAACTAAAAGCATTTCCACTAAGATCAGGAACAAGAAAAGTTTGCCCACTCTCACCACTCTTATTCAACATAGTTTTGGAAGTTTCAACCACAGCAATCAGAGAAGAAAAGGAAGTAAAAGGAATCCAAATTTGAAAAGAAGTAAACCTGTCAGTCTTTGCAGATGACAAGATACTATACATACAGAATCCTAATGATGCTACCAGAAAACTACTAGAGCTAATCAATGAATTTGATAAAGTAGCAGGATACAAAATTAATGCACAGAAATCTCTGGCATTCCTATACACTAATGATGAAAAATCTGATAGTGAAATCAAGAAAACACTTCCATTTAGCATTGCAACATATAGAATAAAATATCTAGGAATAAACCTACCTAAGAGACAAAAGACCTGTATGCAGAAAATTATAATACACTGGTGCAAGAAATTAAGGATGATACAAAGAGATGGAGAGATATACCATGTTCTTGGATTGGAAGAATCAACATTGTGAAAATGACTTTATAACCCAGAGCAATCTACAGATTCAATGCAATCCCTATCAAACTACCACTGGCATTTTTCACAGAACTAGAAAAAAAAATTCACAATTTGTATGGAAACACGAAACACCCCGAATAGCCAAAGCAATCTTGAGGACAAAAAACGGAGCTGGAGGATTCAGGCTCCCTGACTTCAGACTATATTACAAATCTACAGTAATCAAGACAATATGGTACTGGCAGAAAAACAGAAATATAGATCAATAGACAGGATAGAAAGCCCAGTTATAAACCCAGGCACATATGGTCACCTTATCTTTGATAAAAGAGGCAAGAATATACAGTGGAGAAAAGACAGCCTCTTCAATAAGTGGTGCTGGTACAACTGGGCAGATACATGTAAAAGTATGATACTAAAGCACTCCGTAACATCATACACAAAAATAAGCTGAAAATGGATTAAAGACCTAAATGTAAGGCCAGAAACTATCAAACTCTTAGAGGAAAACATAGGCAGGACCCTTTGTGACATAAATCACAGCAAGGTCCTTTTTGACCCACCTCCTAGAGGAATGGCAATAAAAACAAAAATAAATAAATGGGACCTAATGAAACTTAAAAGCTTTTGCACAGCAAAGGAAACCATAAACAAGACCAAAAGACAACCCTCAGAATGGGAGAAAATATTTGCAAATGAAGCAACTGACAAAGGATTAATCTCCAAAATTTATTAGCAGCTAATGCAGCTTAATAACAAAAAAACAAACAACCCAATCCAAACATGGGCAGAAGTCCTAAATAGACATTTCTCCAAAGAAGATATACAGACTGCCAACAAACACATGAAAGAATGCTCAACATCACTAATCATTAGAGAAATGCAAATCAAAACTACAATGAGATATCTCACACCAGTCAGAATGGCCATCATCAGAAAATCTAGAAACAATAAATGCTGGAGCGGGTGTGGAGAAAAGGGAACACTCTTGCACTGCTGGTGGGAATGTAAATTGATACAGCCACTGTGGAGAACAGTATGTAGTTTCCTTAAGAAACTACAAATAGAACTACCATATGACCCTGCAATCCCACTACTAGGCATAAACCCTGAGAAAACCAAAAAAGAATCATGTACCAAGATGTTCATTGCAGCTCCATTTACAATAGCCCAATACACTACCAAATGTAAGGTAGATAGATAGCGGGAAGCAGCCACAGAGCACAGGGCAATCAGCTCGGTGCTTTGTGACTGCCTGGAGGGGTGGGATTGGGAGGATGGGAGGGAGGGAGACACAATGGGGAAGAGATATGGGAACATATGTATATATATATAACTGATTCATTTTGTTGTAAAGCTGAAACTAACATACCATTGTAAAACAATTATACTCCAATAAAGATGTTAAAATGAGAAAAAAAAAGGTACAATGAGATATCATCTTACACTGGTGTGTATGGCCACCATCAAAAAAATCTAGAAACAATAAATGCTGGAGAGGGTGTGGAGAAAAGGGAACACTCCTGCACTGCTGGTGGGAATGTGAATTGGTAAAGCCACTATGGAGAACAGTATGCAGGTTCCTTAAAAAACTGCAATCAGATCTACCATATGACCCAGCAATCCCACTACTGGGCATATACTCTGAGCAAACCATAATTCAAAAAGAGTCATGTACCAAAATTTTCATTGCAGCTCTATTTACAATAGCCCGGAGATGGAAACAACCTAAGTGTCCATCATCGGATGAATGGATAAAGCAGATGTGGCACATATATACAATGGGATATTACTCAGCCATAAAAAGAAACGAAATTGAGCTATTGGTAATGAGATGGATAGACATAGAGTCTGTCATACAGAGTGAAGTAAGTCAGAAAGAGAAAGACAAATACCGTATGCTAACACATATATATGGAATTTAAGAAAAATAAATATCATGAAGAACGTAGGGGTAAGACAGGAATAAAGACACAGACCTACTAGAGAATGTACTTGAGGATATGGAGAGGGGGAAGGGTAAGCTTTGACAAAGCGAGAGAGAGGCATGGACATATATACACTACCAAACCTAAGGGAGATAGCTAGTGGGAAGGAGCCACATAGAACAGGGAGATCAGCTCAGTGCTTTGTGACCGCTTGGAAGGGTGGGATAGGGAGGGTCGGAGGGAGGGAAATGCAACAGGGAAGAGATATGGGAACATATGTATATGTATAACTGATTCTCTTTGTTATAAAGCAGAAATTAACACATCATTGTAAAGCAATTATACTCCAATAAAGCAAAATAAATAAATAAATAAATAAATAAATAAATAAATAAATAAATAAATAAATCTAAAAATAGAACTATTATACCATATGTCCCAGCATTTCCCCTGCTGGGTGTTTACCTGAAGAAAATGAAAACACTAATTCAAAATGCTGATTGTACTCCAATGTTCACAGCAGCATTACTTACAATTGTCAAGATGTGGAAGCAACCTAAGTGTCCATCAACACACTAACGAATAAAAATGTGGTATATACATATACAATGGAATAGTACTCAGTCATAAAAATGAATGAAATGTTGAACTAGCTGCTGGACAATCATCGACAGGAAGACACTGGAACTCACAAAAAACGATACTCCACATCCAAAGAAAAAGGTGAAGCCACAACGAGATGGTAGGAGGGGTGCAAACACAGTAAAATCCCCATAACTACTGGATGGGTGACTCACTGTGTGGAGAACACTTATATCACAGAAATCCACCCACAGGAGTGAAGGTTCTGAGCCCCATGTCAGGCTTCCCAACCTGGGAGTCTGGCAATGGGAGAAGAAATTCCTAGAGAATCATACTTTAAAGTCTAGTGGGAATTCATTGCAGGAATTTAACAGGACAGGGGGAAACAGACACTCCACTCTTGGAGGGCACACACAAAGTAGGGTGCACATTGGAAGCCAGGGGAAGGAGCAGTGACCCCATGGGAGACTGAATTAGACCTACCCGATAGTGTTGGAGGGTCTCCTACAGAGTTGGGGGGTGTGGGGGGCTGTGGTTCACCGTGGAGACAAGGACACTGGCAGCAGAAGTCCTGGGAAGTACTCCTTAGTGTGAGCTCTCCCAGAGTCTGTCATTAGCCCCACCAAAGAGCTCGGGTAGGCTCTAGTGTTGGGTTGCCTCAGGTCAAAAAACCAACAGGGAGGGAACCCAGCCCTACACATCAACAGTCAAGCAGATTAAAGTTTAACTCAGCTCTTCCCACCAGAGCAACAGTCAGCTCTACCCAACAACAGGCCCTCCCATCAAGAAACATACACAAGCCTCTTTGATAGCCTAATCCACCAGAGGGAAGACAGCAGAATGAAGAAGAACTACACAGAAGAAGATCCACAGCCTGTGGAACAAAATCCACATTCACAGAAAGATAGACAAGAAAAGGCAGAGGGCTATGTACCAGATGAAGGAACAAGATAAAATCCCAGAAAAACAACAAAATGATGTGGAGATAGGCAACCTTCAAGAAAAACAATTCAGAATAATGATAGTGGGGTTTCCCTGGTGGTGCAGTGGTTGGGAGTCCGCCGGCCGATGCAGGGGATGGGGGTTTGTGCCCCAGTCTGGGAGGATCCCATGTGCCACGGAGCGGCTGGGCCCGTGAGCCATGGCCACTGAGCCTGTGTGTCTGGAGCCTGTGCTCCACAATGGGAGAGGCCACAGCAGTGAGAGGCCCGCATAGCACACAAAAAAATAAAGAATAATGATAGTGAAGATTATCCAGGACCTCGGAAAAAGGATGGAGGCAAAGATCAAGAAGATGGAAGAAATGTTTAACAAAGAACTAGAAGAATTAAAGAACAAACAAACAGAAATGAACAATACAATAACTGAAATGAAAACTACACTAGAAGGAATCAATAGCAGAATAACTGAGGCAGAAGAACGGATAAGTGACCTGGAAGACAGAATGGTGGAATTCACTGCTGTGGAACAGAATAAAGAAAAAAGAATGAAAAGAAATGAAGACAACTTAAGAGACCTCTGGGACAACATTAAATGAAACAACATTCACATTATATGGGTGCCAAAAGGAGAAGAGAGAGAGAAAGGACCCGAGAAAATACTTGGAAGAGATTATAGTCAAAAAGTTCCCTAACTTGGGAAAGGAAATAGCCACCCAAGTCTAGGAAGCACAGTGAATCCCATACAGGAAAAACCCAAGAAGAAACATGCCAAGACACATAGTAATCAAACTGGCAAAAATTAAAGACAAAGAAAAATTATTGAAAGCAGCAGGGGAAAAATTAAAAATAACATACAAGGGAACTCCCATAAGGTTAACTGCTGACTTCTCAGCAGAAACTATACAAGCCAGAAGGGAGTGGCTTGATATACTTAAACGTGATGAAAGGGAAGAACCTACAACTAAGGTTACTCTACCAGCAAGGATCTCATTCAGATTTGGCAAGGATCTCATTGAGATTCGATGGAGAAATCAAAAGCTTTACAGACAAGCAAAAGCTAAGAGAATTCAGCACCACCAAACCAACACTACAACAAATGCTAAAGGAACTTCTCTAAGTGGGAAACACAAGAGAAGAAAAGGAACTACAAAAACAAACCTAAAACACTTAAGAAAATGGTCATAGGAACATACATATCGATAATTACCTTAAACGTGAATGGATTAAACACTCCAACCAAAAGATACAGGCTTGCTGAATGGATACAAAAACAAGACCCCTATATAGGCTGTCTGAAAGAGACCCACTTCAGACTTAGGGACACAAACAGACTGAAAGTGAGGGGATGGAAAAAGATATTCCATGCAAATGGAAATCAAAAGAAAGCTGGAGTAGCTATACTCATATCATATAAAATAGACTTTAAAATAAAGAATGTTACAAGAGACAAGGAAAGACACTACATAATGATCAAGGGATTAATCCAAGAAGATATAACAATTATAAATATATATTCACCCAATATAGTAGCACCTCAATACATAAGGCAACTGCTAACAGCTATAAAAGAGGAAATTGACAGTAACACAGTAATAGTGGGGGACTTTAACCTCACTTACACCAATGTACAAATCATCCAAAATGAAAATAAATAAGGAAACAGAAGATTTAAATGACACAATAGGCCAGATTGATTTAATTGATATTTATAGGACATTCCATTCAAAAACAGGAGATTACACTTTCTTCTCAAGTGTGCTCGGAACATTCTCCAGGATAGATCACATCTTGGGTCACAAATCAAGCCTCAGCAAATTTAAGAAAATTGAAATCATATCAAGCAATTTTTCTGACCACAACATTATGAGATTAGAAATGAATTACAGGAGAAAAATGTAAAAAACACAAACACATGGAGGCTAAACAATAGGTTACTAAATAACCAATAGATCAATGAAGAAATCAAAGAGGTAATCAAAAAATGCCTAGTGAGAAATGACAATGAAAACACGACGATGCAAAACCTATGGGGTGCAGCAAAAGCAGTTCTAAGAGTGAAGTTTATAGCTATACAAATCTACCTCAAGAAACAAGAAAAATCTCAAGTAAACAATCTAACCTTACAAGTAAAGGAGCTAGAGAAAGAAGAACAAACAAAACCCAAAGTTAGCAGAAGATGTCATAAAGATCAGAGCAGAAATAAATGAAATAGAAACAAAGAAAACAATAGCAAAGATCAATAAAACTAAAAGCTGGTTCTTTGAGAAGATAAAAAAAAAGATAAAACATTAGCCAGACTTATCAAGAAAAAAAGGGAGAAGGCTCAAATCAATAGAATTAGAAAGGAAAAAGGAGAATAACAACTGACACTGCAGAAATACAAAGGATCATGAGAGCTTACAAGCAACGATATGCCAATAAAATGGACAACCTGGAAGAAATGGACAAATTCTTAGAAATACACAAGCTTCTGAGACTAAACCAGGAAGAAAGAGAAAATATGAACAGACCAATCACAAGCACTGAAATTGAAACTCTGATTAAAAGTCTTCCAACTAACAATAGCCCAGACCACATGGCCTCACAGGCGAATTCTTATCAAACATTTAGGGAAGAGCTAACACCCCTTCTCAAACTCTTCCAAAAAATTGCAGAGAAAGGAACACTCCCAGACTCATTCTATGAGGGCACCTTCACCCTGATGCCAAAACCAGACAAAGATACTACAAAAATAGAAAATTATAGACCAATATCTCTGATGAATATAGATGCAAAAATCCTCAGCAACATACTACCAAACAGAATCCAACAACAAATTGAAAGGATCATACACCTTGATCAAGTGGGATTTATCCCAGGGATGCAAGGATTCCTCAATATAAACAATTCAATCAATGTGATATACCATATTAACAAATTAAAGAATAAAAACCATATGATCATCTCAATAGATTCAGAAAAGGCTTTTGACAAAATTCAACACCGATTTATAATAAAAAGTCTGCAGAATGTGGGCAAAGAGGGAACCTACCTCAACATAATAAAGGCCATATACAACAAACCCACAGCAAACATCATTCTCAATGGTGAAAAACAGCATTTCTTCTAAGATCAGGAACAAGACAAAGATATCCACTTTCACCACTATTATTCAACATAGTTTTGGAAGTCCTAGCCACAGCAATCAGATAAGGAAAAGAAATAAAAGGAATACAAATTGGAAAAGAAGAAGTAAAACCGTCACTGTTTGCAGATAACATGATACTATACATAGAGAATCCTACAGATGCCACCAGAAAACTAGTAGAGCTAAGCAATGAATTTGATAAAGTTGCAGGATACAAAATTAATGCACAGAAATTTCTTGCATTCCTATACACTAATGATGAAAAATCTGACAGAGAAATTATGGAAACACTCCCATTTATCATTGCAACAAAAAAGAATAAAATACCTAGGAATAAACCTACCTAGGGAGAAAAAAGACCTGTATGCAGAAAACTATAATACACTGAGGAAAGAAATTAAATATGATACCAACAGATGGAGAGATATACCATGTTCTTGGATTGGAAGAATCAATATTGTGAAAATGACTCTAATATGCAAAGCAAACTACAGATTCAATGCAATTCCTATCAAATTACAAATGGCATTTTTTATGGAACTAGAACAAATCATCTTAAAATTTGTATGGAGACACAAAAGACCCTGAATAGCCAAAGCAGTCTTGAGGGAAAAAAACGGAGCTGGAGGAATCAGACTCCCTGACTTCAGACTATACTATAAAGCTACAGTAATCAAGACAATATGGTACTGGCACAAAAACAGAAACATAGATCAATGGAACAAGATAGAAAGCCCAGAGATAAACCCACACATCTATGGTCAACTAATCTATGACAAAGGAGGCAAAGATATACAATGGAGAAAATACAGTTTCTTCAATAAGTGTTGCTGGGAAAACTGGACAGCTACATGAAAAAGAATGAAATTAGAACACTCCCTAACGCCATACACAAAACTAAACTCAAAATAGATTCAAGATCTAAATGTAAGACTGGACACTATAAAACACTTAGAAGAAAACATAGGAAGAACACTCTTTGACATAAATCACAGCAAGATCATTTTTGATCCACCTCCTAGAGTAATGGAAATCAAAACAAAAATAAACAAGTGGGACCTAATGAAACTTCAAAGCTTTTGCACAACAAAGGAAACCATAAACAAGACGAAAAGACAACCCTCAGAATGGGAGAAAATATTTGCAAACAAAGCAATGGACAAAGGATTAATCTCCAAAATATATAAACAGCTCATGCAGCTCAATATTAAAGAAACAAACAACCCAATCCAAAAATGAGCAGAAGACCTAAATAAACATTTCTCCAAAGAAGATATACAGATGAGCAAGAAGCACACAAAAAGCTGCTCAACATCACTAATTATTACAGAAATGCAAATCAAAACATTGAGATATCACCACACACCAGTTAGAATGGGCATCATAAGAAAATCTACAAAGAAGAAATGCTGGAGAGGGTGTGGAGAAATGGAACCCTCTTGCACTGTTGGTGGGAGTGTAAGTTGATACAGCCAATGTGGAGAACAGTATGGAGGTTCCTTAAAAAACTAAAAATAGAACTACCATATGATCGAGCAATCCCACTACTGGGCATATACCCACAGAAAAGCATAATTCAAAAAGACACATGCACCCCAATGTTCCTTGCAGCACTATTTACAATAGTCAGGTCATGGAAACAACCTAAATGACCATCGACAAACAAATGGATAAAGAAGTTGTGGTACATATATATATTTGAATATTACTCAGCCATAAAAAGGAATGAAATTGAGTCATTTGTTGTGACGTGGATGGATCCAGAGACTGTCATACAGAGTGAAGTAAGTCAGAAAGAGAAAAACAAATATCATATATTAACACATGTATGTGGAACCTAGAAAAATGGTACAGATGAACTGGTTTGCAGGGCAGAAGTTGAGACACAGATGTAGAGAACAAATGTATGGACACCAAGGGGAGAAAATGATGGTGGGGTGGGGATGGTGGTGTGCTGAATTGGACAATTGAGATTGACATGTATACACTGATGTGTATAAAATTGATGACTAATAAAACGCTGCAGTATAAAAGAACAAACAAACAAAAAAAACAACTAATACTAAACTTTCTTTGGGTTATTTGTATGGAAATATGTTAATATAAATGTTTCAGACATTACATGAAATTTCTAAACATCTTATATGTTCTTGTATAATGTTATGTCATAATTCTAGTTATTACTTTAAAATGTATATGTCAGAAATAACTAAATTTCCTTGTCCATTGCATTATCATGAACTTTCATCAAATCTTTAACCATGGTCATTTTTAATTCTTTTGTCATTTACAGACAGTTCTGGGTGTACTCTGATGCTTTTGCAAAAATGTTCCTATAAAAGGGTTTCATGTTCAATGAATTCATGGAAAATACTCTGACAAGTACAGGTTTCTAGTAACTGACTATACTGCTGAACTGAATGAATAAGCTTTTTCAGAATTGTAATGGAAAATGGATAATTTTATAAAAGTGCTAACAAAAGATCAAGATGAAAAAAAAATAATTACATGTGACTGAGTGAAATGATGAGGATGATTATAATTTTTGTGACTTTCTGTTTGAATTAAAAACAATCCCACAAGGGCCCAGAGGCAAAAAATATACAAATCAATTTTCACTGCAAAGTAAAGGAGCTGTTACAGTGAAAGATTACTGGATTGAGTGTCAATATTATGACATAGTATGAGTGTGTAATGTGTTTGGTAATTGCAATTATTGTTGTTTTTGTTGTGGTCATCCATTTACAATGCTTGGTGTCAGTTTATTTATCTCTTGTAAACATAAAATACAGTGTGTGTTTGTGAAAAAAATAAGAATGAAATGTTGCCAAATGCAATTTCATGGATGGACTTGGAGGATATTAGTCTATGTGAAGTAAGTTATACAGAGAAAGACAAATACTTTATGCTATCACTTACATGAGGAATCTAAAAAATAAAACAGACTAGTGAACATAACCAAAAGAAACTGACTCACAGTTATAGAGAAGAAACTAGTGGTTACATGTGTTGAGAGGGAAGATGGGTGTGGCAAATTAGGGGTAGGGAACAAAGAGATATCAACTACTATGTATAAAATATGTAAGCTACAAGAATATATCATACAGCATATGGCCATTATTTTAAAATAACTATAAATGGAATATAACCTTAAACAATTGTATCACCATGTTGTATACCTGAAACTTATATAATATTGTGCATTAACTATACCTCAGTGAAAAAAATGTCATGTATTATGGTGATCTGATTGAAAATTCAAAATATCTCTCATGGAGAAACTCAATACACTATAAGAAAACTCAGAAAGGCAGTTCAATGAGCTCAGGAATAAAATTAAGTAACAGAAGGAATAATTTACCAAACAGATTAAAACTCCAAAAAAGAACCAAACAGTAATTCTAGAACTAAAGACCACAATAAAAAAGATGAAGAATGCAACAGAAACCATTGGAAAACAGAGTTCACCATATGGAAGAGAAAATTATTGAGCTTGAAGATAGGAATCTAGAAATGACACAAGTAGAAGAGGAAAGACAAATGAGATATTAAACAATTAAAAAATTGCATGAGAGCTATCCACCTCTTTTAGGCAGTCATCATTAGGGTAATGTGTATCCCAGAAGGATAAGAGAAGGAAAGGGAGTATAAAGTTCATTTGAAGAAGTAATACCTGAGGACTTTCCCAACCTGGGTAAGGAACTAGATATATAGGTCCATGAAGCCAAGAGAACACCTAATTATCTTGGTGAAAAAAGACCTTCTCCAAGAAATATTACATTAAAACTGTCAAAAGTCAATGACAAAGAAAAAAATTCTAAGGCACCCAAGGAAAAATAGACAGTAACCTACAAAGGAACCTACATTAGGCTATCAGCATATTTCTAAAGAAACTCTACAGGCCAGGAGGGAATGGGATGCCATTCTAAAAATACTGAAAGATTAAAAACTGTAACCCAAGAATACTCTCTCCAGTAAAGTTATCATTCACTTATGAAAGAGAAATGAAGGTTTTCCCCAGAGAACAAAAGTTGTGGAAGTTCATCAGCACAAGACTTGCCTTACAAGAAATGTTAAAAGGAGCTCTTCTACCAGAAAGAAAAAGGCAAAGGTACAGAAAATGTTGAATAAGGTGGTAAATAGACATAATCAGAAAATTACAACTGTATATTAGAACAGATTGTTAAAAACTTAATTATAACATAAAAGTTAAATTGAAAAAGAAGCAAAACTGACTATAGCTACTTCAACTTAGTAACAAACTCACAACTTAAAAAGGGATAAGTTGAGACAACAGAAATATAAAAAGGGAAGAGGAAAAGGATGGAACCTGTATAGAAAAATGAAGATAAGATGTTATCAGAATAGAAAAAATCTACTTTATTTAAGAGACACTTTGTGTAAACCTTATAGTAATCACAAAACACAAATCTAGAGCAGAGCATGAAACATGAAAGAGGTAACTGAGTAAAACATCATAGTAAACCACCATACTAAAATAGCAGACAGAAGCACAAAGAAAAAGAAACAATAGAGATATATATCAACCATAAACAAAAGTGTATATGGCATTACTAAGGCCTTGATAGCAATAATCACCCTAAATGAAAATCGGTTGAATTTAACAATCAAAAGACACAGAGTGGCTGGACAAATTAAAAAACAAGACCCTACTACATGCTGCTTCCAGGAGACTCACCTCAGCTCTAAAGACAAACATAGGCTCAAAATGAATGAAATGACAGCCAAAAAAGGAAGCAGGTGTAGCCATACCATAACAGACAAACAGACTATGCCAAAAAAAAATGTAACAAGAGACAAAGATGGACATTGTAAAATGATAAAGGGTACAATTCATCATGAAGATATAAAAATTATTAATATATATGAACCATATTAAGGAGCACCAAAATATATAAAGGAATTATTAACAGAATTAAAGGCATACATTGAAAGCAACATAATAATTGTAGCAGACATTAACACCACACTTACATCAATGGACAGATTGTCCAGGCAGAAAGTCTTCAAGGAAACAGCAGCCTTGAAGGAAACATTAGACCAGGTAGATCTGATAGATTTGTATTGAACATTCCTGAAAAATACAGCATAATACACATTCTTCTCAAGTGCACATGGAACATTCTCAATGACAGATCATATACTAGGACACAAAAAAGTCTCAATAAATTTCAGAAGCCTGAAATCATATCAATCCACTTTTCTGATCACAGTGGCATATATAATTAGAAATCAACTACAAAAAAATAAGCTGGAAAAAAATCACAAATACGTGGAGACTGAAAAACATGCTACTAAACAACTCTTGGGTCAATGAAGAAATTAAAGGCAAAGTCAAAAAATACCTGAAGACAATGAAAATGAAAATATTACATACCAGTAGAAGGAAAGAAATAATAAAGATCAGAGTGGAAATAAGAGAAGTAGAGATTACACAGACAATAGAAAAGGTACATGAAACTAGGAGTTGGTTCTTTGAAAAGATAAACAAAATTGACCAACATTTACCTTAACTTATAAAGAAAAAAAAAGAGAAGGCTCAGATAACTAAAATCAGAAATAAAAGAAATTACAATGGATACCACAGAAATACAAATGATTATAAGAGAATACTATGAACAGCTATATGGCAATAAATTAGACAACCTAAAAAATGGACCTTCCAAGACTGAATCATGAAGAAATGGAAAACTTGAATAGACTGATCACTAGTAAAGAGACTGAAGCAGTAATCAAAAACCTCTCCCCAAGAAAAAAAATCGAGAACCAGATGCCTTCACAGATAAATTCTACCAAACATTAAAATTGATTTAATGCCTACCCTTCTCAAACTCTTCCAAAATATTGAAGAGGAGGGAACGCTTGCTAACTCATTTTATGAGCTCAATACTACCTGATACCAAAACCAGACAAGGGCAATGCAAAAAAAGAATCATATAGGTCAGTATTTCTAATGAACATAGATGCAAAAATTGTCAACAAAATATTAACAAGGCATATACAACAATACATTTAAAGGATACAACATGATCAAGTGGGATTTATTCCAGGCATGCAAGGATGGTTCAACATTCACAAATCAGTCAATGTGATATACCACATCAACAAAATGAAGGGTAAAAAATCATATGATCATCTCAATAGATGCAGAAAAAGCATTTGACAAGAATCAACACCTGTTTATGATAAAAACTCAATAAAATGGATATAAAATAAATGTACCTCAACATAATAAAAGCCATACATAACAAACCCATAGCTAACAACATACTCAACAATGAAAAACTGAAAGCTATACCTCTAAGATCAGGAAAAAGACAAGGATTCCCACTCTTGGCAGTCTTATTCAAAATAAGAAGTCCTAGCCAGAGCAATTACAAAAGAAAAATAAATAAAAGGCATCAAAATTGAAAAAGAAGAAGTAAAACTGTAACTATTTGTGGATGACATAATTTTATATATAGAAAAACCCTAACAACTCCACCAAAAAACTATTAGAAATAGTAAATGAATAAAGTTGCAGGGTACAAAATCCATATGCAAAATCTGTTGAGTTTCTACACACTAACAACAAACTAGCAGAAAGAGAAATTAAAAAGAAAATAATCCCACTTACAGTCACAACAAAAAGAATACCTAGGAATAAATTTAACCAAGGAGATGAATGACCAGTACACTAAAATCTGTAAGATACTGTTGAAATAAACTGAAAAGACACAAAGAAATGGAAAGATATTCCGTGGTTGTGGCTTAGAAGAATTAACATTGTTAAAATGTCCATATTACCTAAAGCGATCTACTGATTCAATACAATCCCTATCAAAACCCCAATGACATTTTTCACAGAAATAGAACAAAACATCTGAAAATTTATTTGGATCTTTAAAAAACCCTGAATAGCAAAATAAATCCTGAGGAAAAAGAACAAAGTGGAGGTATCATCCTCCCTGATTTCAAAGTATACCACTAAGCTGCAGTATCAAAACAGCATAGCATTGGCAGAAAAAAGACACATAGACCAATGAAACAGAAATGATAGCAAAGAAATAAACTCATGCATATATGAACAATTAACTTATGACAAAAGAACAAAGAATGTACAATGGAGAAATGTATGTCTTTAATAAATGGTGTTAGGAAAACTGGACAATCCACATACAAAGAGAAATGAAACTAGACCACTATCTCATACCAGACACAAAAATCAAATCAAAATGGATTAAATCCTTGAATACAAGACCTGAAACCATAAACCCCCTAGAAGAAAACGTAAGCAGTACACTGTTTGACACTGGTCTTAGCAATATCTTTATGGATATTTTCCTCGGGCAAGAAAGACAAAAGCAAAAAACAAACAAATGGGACTGAATCAAACTAAAAAGCTTCTGTACAGTAAAGGAAACCATCAGCAAAATGAAAGGACAACCTACCAAATGGGAAAACTTATTTGCAAATCATATATCTGATATGGGGTTAATATCCAAAATATATAAAGAACTCATACAACTCAACAACAAAATAAACAATATGATTAAAAAATGAGCAGAGGATCTGAAGAGACATTTTTCCAAAGAAGAAATACAGGTGGCCAACGGGCACATGAAAAGATGTTCAACATCACTAATTATTAGGGAAATGCAAATCAAAACCACAATATATCACCTCATGCCCATCAGAATGGCTAGTATCAAAAAGGCAAGAAACAACAGGTGTTGGAAAGGATGTGGAGAAAAGGGAGTCCTTGTGAACTGCTAATTGGAATGTAACTTGATGCAGCCACTGTGGAAAGAAGTATGGATATGCCTCAAAAAGTTAAGAACAGAAATATCATAATATCCAGCTAATCCACTTCTGGGTATTCATCTGAAGAATACAAAAATAATAATTTGAAAAGACACATACAACCCCTATATTTGTTGCAGCTTTATTTACAATAGCACACAACCACTATATTTGTTGCAGCTTTATCTACAATAGCCTAGGTATGTATGGAAACAACCCAAGTGCTCACTGATGGATGAATGGATAAAGAAGATGTCATATATGTGTACACACACACAAACACACACACACAAAATACACAATGGAATACTACTCAGCCATAAAAAGCCAAAATCTTGCCATTAGTGACAACATGGATGGATATTAAGGGTTTTATGTTGAGTGAAACAAGTCAGATGGAGAAAGACAAATCCTGTATGATTTCACTTATATGTGGAATAAAAAGAAAAATGAACAAACAAAACAAGACAAACACATAGATACAGAGAACAGGGTAGTGGGAGAGGGGAAGCATGGATACAGGCCCATTGCAATAGGCTCCAATATAGCTCATCACAGCACTGGTCAGAACCCTAAATTGTTGATGAAACAGGTCAGGGGAAAAGGGCAGGGCTGTCTCCTGAAAGAAGTAAGTAGAGGGGTTGGTCTGGGAAGTCAAGCTCTGCCTGCTGAGAGAGAGGAGCAGACGACCCCAACAAGAGGGTCAGGCTCAAGAAGAAACAACTAAGGCTAATCTGGCATCAGCTACTAACAAATTATAAACACACACATCCCCTTCAACCCACATATTCCCTTCCTTCGAATGTATTCCATAGACCTTTAAGGAAGAAAGTGATTTAACTGACTGCTTCCTGGAACCTACATGGGAAAAGGGATGTCCAGGGGGTTTCACCTGGGTGAAGATGACACCAAGGGAGATGAGAGAAGCTGTGCCTTGAACGCCCCAATTCACCATTTCTTGCTTTTTTTAAAACATCTTTATTGTAGTATAATTGCTTTACAATGGTGTGTTAGTTTCTGCTTTATAACAGTGAATCAGTTATACATATACACATGTTCCCATATCTCTTCCCTCCTGAGTCTCCCTCCCTCCCACCCTCCCTATCCCACCCCTCTAGGCTGTCACAAACCACCTAGCTGATCTCCCTGTGCTATGCGGCTGCTTCTCACTAGCTATCCACTTTACGCTTGGTAGTATATATATGTCCATGCCACTCTCTTACCTCGTCACAGCCTACCCCTCCTCCTCCCCTTATCCTCAAGTCCATGCTCTAGTAGATCTGTGTCTTTATTCCAGTCTTACCCCTAGGTTCTTCATGACCTTTTTTTTTTTCTTTTTTTCTCCTTAGATTCCATATATATGTGTTAGCATACGGTATTTGTTTTTCTCTTTCTGGCTTACTTCGCTCTGTATGACAGACTCTAGGTCCATCCACCTCACCTTAATTTTTAACTGTAACTTTCAATTCCATTTCTGTGTACACTTTAGAACTGTCTTTAAATGCATTAAAGGGACATAACATCCAAGCTTTTTAAGAAAATTATTTTTTGTTTGTCTGAAATTCAAATTTAAAAATACTTTGGGATGGGTATAAACAAAAACACAATATACCAAAACTTATGGGATACAGAGAAAGAACTGCTAAGAAGGAAATTTATGGCTGTAAATACATTCACTAAAAAAGAAGAAAGATCTCAAGTAAATCACTTTATACCTTATGAAACTAAAAAAGAAGAGCAAATTAAAACCAAAGTCAGCATAAGGAAAGAAATAATAAGGATTAGAACAGAGATAAAAGAAATAAAGATTATAAAAAATAGAGAAAATCAACAAAACTAAAATTGGTTCTTTGAAATGATCAATAAATTCAACAAAACTTTAAGCTAAACTGATTAAAAACAATGAGAGTGCTCACTTTAGAAGCACATATAATATAATTGGAATGATACAGGGATTAGCATGGCATGTGTGAAAGAATAACATGCAAATTTTTGAATTGTTCCATATTTTTGCTATGAGTGCAGAGCTTTAATATTCTCACCATAACAACAGCAACAGCAAAATGGTAATTGCATGAGGTAGAGGATGTGCTAACTGATCTTATTGTGGTAAGCATTTCACAATATTTACATGTATCAGATCACCACATTGTACACCTTAAACTTACACCATGTTATATGTCAATTATATCTCAATGAAGTGGGAAAAATGTCCCCAAAACCCCTAAATATCATAGAAATGTATAATTTAATATGTATTATCCAGTTTACGTACAGGATGCTTTGGATATTAAAGTATTTTGGCCTCAAAAAATAAAAGAAAAAAGAGAAAAGTCTCAAATTACTAAAATCATAAATTAAATTAGGGATGTTACTACTGAACTTACAGAAATAAAGAAAAATATGAGAGAATATCCTGAACAATTGCATGCCAACAAATTAGACAGATGAAATGGATGAATTTCTAGAAACATAGAAACTACCAAAAATGACTCAAGAAGGAATAAAACATTTGAACAGGCCTATAACAAGTAAAGACACAGATTCAGTAATCAAAAAACTTCCCCACGAAGAAAAATCCAGGACGAGATGGCTTCACTGGTGAATTCCACCAAACAGTTATAGAATTAACAACAATCGTTCTCAAACTATTCCAAATATTGAAGAGAATGGAACACTCCCAGCTCATTCTATGTGGTCACCATTACCCTGATACCAAAGCCAGACCAGGACATCACAAAAAAAATGTAGATTAATATGCTTTATGAATATAGATGTAAAAATTCTCAACAATATAGTAGCCAACTGAATGCAGCAGCATATTAAGAGGATTATACACCATGGCCAAGTGGGATTTACCCTAGGAAAGCACAGGTGGTTCAACATCTGAAAATCAATCAAATTTATACACCATATTAATAAAATTAAGGAGAGGGAGTTCCCTGGTGGCCTAGTGGTTAGGATTCTGGGCTTTCACTACTGTGGCCTGGATTCAATCCCTGGTCAGGGAACTGAGATCCTGCAAGCTGTGTGGCATGGCCAAACAAAAAAGAAACAAAAATAAATAAATAAAATTAAGGAGAAAATAACACATAGTCATCTGCATCTCAACATGATTCAGGAAAACATCTGATATAATCTAACACCCTTTCATCACAAAAGCACTCAACAAACTAGGAACAGACAGGAATGTCCTAACCGTGATAAAGGTCATTTGTAAAACAAAACAAAACAAAAATATAACATACTCAATGGAGAAAGACCAAAAGGTTTCCCCCTAAGATCAGGAACAGTACAAGGATGCCTGCTTTCACTACTTCTATTCAACACTCTAAGTTCTAAACAGGGCATTAGGCAAGAAAATAAAAGGCATCCAAATTGGAAAGGAATAAGTAAAACAATCTCTATTCAGAAATGACATGATCTTACATATATAAAATCCTAATGAATATACAAAATAAACCGCTAGACTTAATAAATGCATTCAGTTCTGTCTTGTACTCATTGAGTTGTGGTCAGTGAACATGGCACCCTATACTTTACACTTTTTGGGGAAAGTAGAGCAAACAATACCAGCACATTCTCTTTCTCTGTTTTTCCTTCTCTTTGTTGGGGAAAAGGACGGGAAAGAAGAGGAATATACAAGGAAAGACTCAAAGGAATGAAACAACCTACATCTTGAATGGTTGTATTACTACAAATCAACTATTTTTTCTTGTTTATTTCCCTCATCAAGTAACAACAATCAAAGGGAGTGTGGTCTTGTTTGCAGAGGCAGCAAGGAATGGGTGATCTGGGGAGAGAGTGTCCTACTCCATAGCCAGGCTTATGGAGATGATGTCAGCTATAAAAGGAGAGGCAAAGCAGCTGAGGCCCTGGGCTTGCTGTAAGAAAGGATGGGACAGCTTAGGAACTTACTGAATGTTGTAGGGCACAGTACTAGGATTGAGTACCCCATACACAATGAAGCCTTTATAGAGAGGGTTCCTGAAGTCTTGTTTCCTCTGAACCAAGAAAGGCCACACGGAATGGGTTTTCTCATAGATTCTGTCAGAAAACAAAAGCAAGCCAAAAAATTAAAAGCAGCAAGCAAGTAAAATCAACAGTCCTGTTGAACTTGATAATCATCCAAATTTTATTAACAATTAACCTAATTCAAGACAGAGGGATAGGATATGATAGAAGGAAAGTGAAAATAAGTGGTAATGAACACTGATAGAGTAACAAATTATCTGGGCTTCAACTTACCCATTTTTAAATGAATTAGAGGTTAGAAAGAGTTCCACATTGAAGAGCAACAGATGCTGAGTATAGTCTCTGCCATGGAGTAGCTATGTAATCTGAGGAATGTCCCTAGCTCTTTCTGGGACTATTTCCTCATTTGTAAAATATGACCTTTAAGGTCTCTTCCAAATCTCAGATTCTATTAACTAATGACCTTCCCAGTTTTAAAAAATCTAGAATTGCTTTTAAAAATCTGGTAAGTTAACAGAAAGACTAGAGGGTGAATTTCTGGATTTTCTATATTTTATTTTATTTCAAGCCAGCTTCTCCTCCTCTCAGAAGGTGTAAGACAGTGAAAGACAATTAGCAATTTATATTAGCAAATATTTGTGAGTTATCTAGATGAGCAGCACAGACTGTGATGTTTATATTGCAAGACTGATTCTTCTTATACCTTAGTTGAGTCCTTCAGGAGCCACTTAGTTAACACTGCAAAAAACATGGGATCCATTGTCCCAATGAGAGCTGCTGCGTAACAATGCATGGGTAGTTCATTTACTCACACAGTGTCAAAGAAAGCTCAAGGAGGACAACAAAGAGAAGTGGTATGGGTTGTAGGACCCAAACATTGTAGTCTTGTAACTTTTAGAATCCTCAGACCATTTCAATGAGGTCAAAGGACTTGTATATCCATCTTTCTCATTTGTTTTTGGTTGAAAAAAAATCTTGCAGAGGTAAGGTAACTAGTATTTGTTGAGTATGTACTATGTGTGAAACACTGTTCCAGACTCTACCTAAAATACTTCATTAAATTTTCATAATAAAACTCTGTGAAATATTTTATCTCCAAAATAATAATGAGAAAATGAGACCAAAAATAATTTGAAAAAAGTCACATAGCTAGTAGGTGACAGAGCCAAAATCTGAACCCCAGTCTCTCTGATTCTAGAGTCTATGCCTTTTCTTTTATGGATGAATGATATTTCTGTTTATTTTATGCAATCACTATTTTAACATGTTAAAATTTTCAACTTTTGTACTTTTACATGGAGATTCAGATTTGTGTGTGGAATGGGTCTAGGATATATTAGCCTCACTTTAAGAGGGTGGAAAAAGGAATATGGAAAAGATTTTAGATTTTAATGCTAGAAAAGCAGGTCAGAGACAGAATGAATGTGTCTGAAAGCGTCTGCGAAGAGGGTAAGAAACGTCTAGTTGCAAAATGAAATAGAAATGTGTGTAGAAGCTACCAAGTAAGAACAAATGTTAAAGCAGAGGATCCATCTCTGTGTTGACAAGAAAACAGAATTAGAGATGTCATCCAATTCATCCAAGATACATCATAGAGGGGTCTGAGAACTTGAGCTAACTGCCACTCAACCAACAGCTATGAAAGAAGAGTGGGCTGTGCGACAGCTACTTCCCTCTCTATTTCATTTTCTCTGACTCTAAAACAAGGAGAATGCTATTCACAGAAACTCTATCTTGTCAACCTCAAAAATTATTTACGTTTTATATATTGTGAGGATGTTAGAGTTTTAAGTCTGGTGCAAATTCAACTGCCTATAGGAGCTGGGAAGATAACATTAGAAGTGCGCTGAGAATAAACTATAGAGAGTGGTGAGAACTGTGGCAAACGAGAGTGAGTGCTTCATTCAAGTAGAGCAGCTGTTATTCAGCTTTAGCTGATTACTTCCATTAGAAAATGCAGGTCCAGTACTGCCAGAGCTCCTGATTTTGCAGAATATCTTGGCACAACAGCTTTTTGATTTAAGAAAAAATCCTAAAATAACTGGATTTTTATGTGAAATATCATGATATTTAAATGTTGACAACTTATTCACAGTTTAAAGAATACTCCACGGACTAAACAAAATATACCTGTTAAGCTAGATTTGGCCTATGAACTGCCATTTGGTGATCTCTGACACAAATGATAAAGGACTGTAGCTATTGATTACTCACACCTGCACAGTAGTTCATTCCTTACAAAGTCCTTGCACATCCATTGTTTTACTGGTTCCTCAGGATTGCTCTATTTCACAGATAAAGAATCTGAGGTTTTGAGGAATCTCCATGCAAACACTGAGTGATTTATGCTTCAAAAGATATTTTTATAGTTGTCAGCTCCTCCCCTTTTGTGAACTGCTGTCCCAAATTCAAGGTGGTGGGTAAATTTCTTTTACACTGATCACCTCTCCCTATTCAGTGTTTTTTCACAAACTGAATTCACCTCAGATCTTCTTGATCCTTCTGGCAGTTTCCAAGGAAGTTCCGAAACTGGCAGGAGAAAAGATGGTCATGAATTTCTGGCAAGAAATATTCATTAAACTAAAAGGCACAAGGAAATTGTTCCATTAACTGCCAGATACAGTCTAGGAACTGTGTGAAGATAGGGGATACTTCTTTAGCATCCCCCTCCAGGTGGCCACACCTGAGAGATGCAAATAAAGGTAAAGAAAGACAATGATTAACATAAGGGATTACAGTTTGGAATAGGCTATAGCAAGGTCACATTTTGTCTCTGTTGGCATTGGTAAGGAAATGCCTAATGCCAAAATGCCATGCAGAATCTCAAAGTTCATTAATCCCAATGGACCTCTTAGCCACAAGCATCCTTCATTATTATCCAGATTGTAAGCCCTTGGTAATCCATTCCATTTCCTTTTACATCCTCTACAATAGAACTTTCTGCAATGATCAAAATATTCCATATTTGTGCTGTCCAATATGGTAGTCACTAACTATTAAGCCCTTGAAATGCACCTAGTGTGACTAAGGAACTGAATTTTCAATTGTATTTAATTTTAATTAATTAAAACAGCTACATTTAGCTTCAAGTGAGCAAGGGCCATATCTATCTTGTTTACTGGACAGTGCCTGGTATGAAAAGGGTATATAATAAGTTTATTAAATGAATGAAAAAAACTCATCCCATAATTGTTTAATGTTTCCTCTCCCATGATGTCCTCTTTCCCAACTCTACCATCCATTAGAAACACTATTCCACTAGAAATAAACATGGCATCCTTAGCTTTTACATTGAATGTTCTACCTTTTTTTTTTTTTAACATCTTTATTGGGGTATAATTGCTTTACAATGGTGTGTTAGTTTCTGCTTTATAACAGAGTGAATCAGTTATACATATACATATGTTCCCATCTCTTCCCTCTTTGTCTCCCTCCCTCCCACCCTCCCTATCGCACCCCTCCAGGCAGCCACAAAGAACCGAGCCAGAATCCCTGTGCCATGCGGCGGCTTCCCACTGGCTATCTACCTTACGTTTGTTAGTATATGTATGTCCATGTCTCTCTCTCGCCCTATCACAGCTCACCCTTCCCCCTCCCCATATCCTCAAGTCTGTTCTCCACTAGGTCTGTGTCTTTATTCCTGTTTTACCCCTAGGTTCTTCATAACATTTTTTTTTCTTAAATTCCATATATATGTGTTAGCATACGGTATTTGTCCTTCTCTTTCTGACTTACTTCACTCTGTATGACAGACTCTAGATCTATCCACCTCATTACAAATAGCTCAATTTCGTTTCTTTTTATGGCTGAGTAATATTCCATTGTATATATGTGCCACATCTTCTTTATCCATTCATCCGACGATGGGCACTTAGGTTGTTTCCATCTCCGGGCTATTGTAAATAGAGCTGCAATGAACATTTTGGTACATGACTCTTTCTGAATTCTGGTTTCCTCAGGGTATATACCTAGTAGTGGGATTGCTGGGTCATATGGTAGTTCTATTTGTAGTTTTTTAAGGAACCTCCATACTGTTCTCCATAGTGGCTGAACCAATTCACATTCCCACCAGCAGTGCAAGAGTGTTCCCTTTTCTCCACACCCTCTCCAGCATTTATTGTTTCTAGATTTTTTGATGATGGCCATTCTGACTGGTGTGAGATGATATCTCATTGTAGTTTTGATTTGCATTTCTCTAATGATTAATGATGTTGAGCATTCTTTCATGTGTTTGTTGGCAGTCTGTATATCTTCTTTGGAGAAATGTCTATTTAGGTCTTCTGCCCATTTTTGGATTGGGTTGTTTATTTTTTTGTTATTGAGCTGCATGAGCTGCCTGTAAATTTTAGAGATTAATCCTTTGTCAGTTGATTCATTTGCAAATATTTTCTCCCATTCTGAGGGCTGTCTTTTGGTCTTGTTTATGGTTTCCTTTGCTGTGCAAAAGCTTTGAAGTTTCATTAGGTCCCATTTGTTTATTTTTGTTTTTATCTCCATTACTCTAGGAGATGGGTCAAGAAGGATCTTGCTGTGATTTATGTCATAGAGTGTTCTGCCTATGTTTTCCTCTAAGAGTTTGATAGTTTCTGGCCTTACATTTAGGTCTTTAATCCATTTTGAGCTTATTTTTGTGTATGGTGTTAGGGAGTGATCTAATCTCATACTTTTACATGTACCTGTCCAATTTTCCCAGCACCACTTATTGAAGAGGCTGTCCTTTCTCCACTGTACATTCCTGCCGCCTTTATCAAAGATAAGGTGACCATATATGCATGGGTTTATCTCTGGGCTTTCTATCCTGTTCCATTGATCTTTCGGTTTTTGTGCCAGTACCATACTGTCTTAATTACCGTAGCTTTGTAGTATAGTCTGAAGTCAGGCAGCCTGATTCCTCCAGCTCCATTTTTTTTTTGTTCTCAAGATTGCTTTGGCTATTCGGGGTCTTTTGTGTTTCCATACAAATTGTGAAATTTTTTGTTCTAGTTCTGTGAAAAATGCCAGTGGTAGTTTGATAGGGATTGCATTGAATCTATAGATTGCTTTGGGAAGTAGAGTCATTTTCACAATGTTGATTCTTCCAATCCAAGAACATGGTATATCTCTCCATCTGTTTGTATCATCTTTAATTTCTTTCATCAGTGTCTTATAATTTTCTGCATACAGGTCTTTTGTCTCCTTAGGTAGGTTTATTCCTAGATATTTTATTCTTTTTGTTGCAATGGTAAATGGGAGTGTTTTCTTGATTTCACTTTCAGATTTTTCATCGTTAGTATATAGGAATGCCAGAGATTTCTGTGCATTAATTTTGTATCCTGCTACTTTACCAAATTCATTGATTAGCTCTAGTAGTTTTCTGGTAGCATCTTTAGGATTCTCTATGTATAGTATCATGTCATCTGCAAACAGTGACAGCTTTACTTCTTCTTTTCCGATTTGGATTCCTTTTATTTCCTTTTCTTCTCTGATTGCTGTGGCTAAAACTTCCAAAACTATGTTGAATAAGAGTGGTGAGAGTGGGCAACCTTGTCTTGTTCCTGACCTTAGTGGAAATGCTTTCAGTTTTTCGCCATTGAGGATGATGTTGGCTGTGGGCTTGTCATATACGGCCTTTATTATATTGAGGAAAGTTCCCTCTACACCTACTTTCTGCAGGGTTTTTATCATAAATGGGTGTTGAATTTTGTCAAAAGCTTTCTCTGCATCTATTGAGATGATCATATGGTTTTTCTCCTTCAATTTGTTAATATGGTTAATCACATTGATAGATTTGCGTATATTGAAGAATCCTTGCATTCCTGGAATAAACCCCACTTGATCATGGTGTATGATCCTTTTAATGTGCTGTTGGATTCTGTTTGCTAGTATTTTGTTGAGGATTTTTGCATCTATGTTCATCAGTGATATTGGCCTGTAGTTTTCTTTCTTTGTGACATCCTTGTCTGGTTTTGGTATCAAGGTGATGGTGGCCTCGTAGAATGAGTTTGGGAGTGTTCCTCCCTCTGCTATATTTTGGAAGAGTTTGAGAAGAATAGGTGTTAGCTCTTCTCTAAATGTTTGATAGAATTCGCCTGTGAAGCCATCTGGTCCTGGGCTTTTGTTTGTTGGAAGATTTTTAATCACAGTTTCAATTTCAGTGTTTGTGATTGGTCTGTTCATATTTTCTATTTCTTCCTGATTCAGTCTTGGCAGTTTGTGCATTTCTAAGAATTTGTCCATTTCTTCCAGATTGTCCATTTTATTGGCATAGAGTTGCTTGTAGTAATCCCTCATGATTTTTTGTATTTCTGCAGTGTCAGTTGTTACTTCTCCTTTTTCATTTCTGATTCTATTGATTTGAGTCTTCTCCCTTATTTTCTTGATGAGTCTGGCTAATGGTTTATCAATTTTGTTAATCTTCTCAAAGAACCAGCTTTTAGTTTTATTGATCTTTGCTATTGTTTCCTTCATTTCTTTTTCATTTATTTCTGATCTGATTTTTATGATTTCTTTCCTTCTGCTAACTCTGGGGTTTTTTTGTTCTTCTTTCTCTAATTGCTTGAGGTGCAAGGTTAGGTTGTTTATTCGAGATGTTTCCTGCTTCTTAAGGTGGGCTTGTATTGCTATAAACTTCCCTCTTAGAACTGCTTTTGCTGCATCCCATAGGTTTTGGGTCGTTGTATCTCCATTGTCATTTGTTTCTAGGTATTTTTTAATTTCCTCTTTGATTTCTTCAGTGATCACTTCGTTACTAAGTAGTGTATTGTTTAGCCTCCATGTGTTTGTATTTTTTACTGCTCTTTTCCTATAATTGATATCTAATCTCATGGCGTTGTGGTCGGAAAAGATACTTGATATAATTTCAATTTTCTTAAATTTACCAAGGCTTGATTTGTGACCCAAGATATGATCTATCCTGGAGAATGTTCCATGAGCACTTGAGAAAAATGTGTATTCTGTTGTTTTTGGATGGAGTGTCCTATAAATATCAATTAAGTCCATCCTGTTTAATGTATCATTTAAAGCTTGTGTTTCCTTATTTATTTTCATTTTGGATGATCTGTCCATTGGTGAAAGTGGGGTGTTGAAGTCCCCTACTATGAATGTGTTACTGTCGATTTCCCCTTTTATGGCTGCTAGTTTTTGCCTTATGTATTGAGGTGCTCCTATGTTGGGTGCATAAATATTTACAATTGTTATATCTTCTTCTTGGATCGATCCCTTAATCATTATGTAGTGTCCTTCTTTGTCTCTTCTGATAGTCCTTATTTTAAAGTCTATTTTGTCTGATATGAGAATTGCTACTCCAGCTTTCTTTTGGTTTCCATTTGCATGGAATATCTTTTTCCATCCCCTTACTTTCAGTCTGTATGTGTCTCTAGGTCTGAAGTGGGTCTCTTGTAGACAGCATATATATGGGTCTTGTTTTTGTATCCATTCAGCCAATCTGTGTCTTTTGGTGGGAGCATTTAGTCCATTTACATTTAAGGTAATTATCGATATGTATGTTCCTATTCCCATTTTCTAAATTGTTTTGGGTTCGTTATTATAGGACTTTTCCTTCTCTTGTGTTTTTGTCTAGAGAAGTTCCTTTAGCATTTGTTGTAAAGCTGGTTTGGTGGTGCTGAACTCTCTCAGCTTTTGCTTGTCTGTAAAGGTTTTAATTTCTCCATCAAATCTGAATGAGATCCTTGCTGGGTAGAGTAATCTTGGTTGCAGGTTTTTCTCCTTCATCACTTTCAGTATGTCCTGCCACTCCCTTCTGGCTTGTAGAGTTTCTGCTGAGAGATCAGCTGTTAACCTTATGGGGATTCCCTTGTGTGTTATTTGTTGTTTTTCCCTTGCTGCTTTTAATATGCTTTCTTTGTATTTAGTTTTTGACAGTTTGATTAATATGTGTCTTGGCGTATTTCTCCTTGAATTTATCCTGTATGGGACTCTCTGTGCTTCCTGGACTTGATTAACGATTTCCTTTCCCATATTAGGGAAGTTTTCAACTATAATCTCTTCAAATATTTTCTCAGTCCCTTTCTTTTTCTCTTCTTCTTCTGGAACCCCTATAATTCGAATGTTGGTGCGTTTAATGTTGTCCCAGAGGTCTCTGAGACTGTCCTCAGTTCTTTTCATTCTTTTTTCTTTATTCTGCTCTGCAGTAGTTATTTCCACTATTTTATCTTCCAGGTCACTTATCCGTTCTTCTGCCTCATTTATTCTGCTATTGATCCCATCTAGAGTATTTTTCATTTCATTTATTGTGTTGTTCATCATTGTCTGTTTCATCTTTATTTCTTCTAGGTCCTTGTTAACTGCTTCTTGCATTTTGTCCATTCTATTTCCAAGATTTTGGATCATCTTTACTATCATTATTCTGAACTCTTTTTCAGGTAGACTGCCTATTTCCTCTTCATTTGTTAGGTCTGGTGGGTTTTTATCCTGCTCCTTCATCTGCTGTGTGTTTTTCTGTCTTCTCATTTTGCTTATCTTACTGTGATTGGGTTCACCTTTTTGCAGGCTGCAAGTTCGTAGCTCCCGTTGTTTTTGATGTCTGTCTCCAGTGGCTAAGGTTGGTTCAGTGCGTTGTGTAGGCTTCCTGGTGGAGGGGACTAGTGGCTGTGTTGTGGTGTATGAGGCTAGATCTTGTCTCTCTAGTGGGCAGGTCCACGTCTGGTGGTGTGTTTTGGGGTGTCTGTGGACTTATTATGATTTTAGGCAGCCTCTCTGCTAGTGGGTGGGGTTGTGTTCCTGTTTTGCTATATGGTTGGCATAGGTTGTCCAGCACTGTAGCTTGCTGGTCGTTGAGCGAAGCTGGGTGCTGGTGTTGAGATGGAGATCTCTGGGAGATTTTCGCCGTTTGATATTATGTGGGGCTGGGAGGTCTCTTCTTGACGAGTGTTCTGAAGTTGGCTCTCCCACCTCAGAGGCAGAGTCCTGACTCCTGGCTGGAGCAGCAAGAGCCTTTCATCCACTCGGCTCAGAATAAAAGGGAGAGAAAGTAGAGAGAATTAGTATAAGTAGGAGGAAATAGGAAAGAAAGAAAGAAAGAAAGAAAGAGAGGAGGGAAGGAAGGAAGGAGGGAAGGAAGAAAGAAAGAAAGAAGAAAAGAAAGGAAGAAGGCAAGAAGGATAGGAGGGAGGGAGGGAGGGAGGAGGGAAGGAAGGAAGGAATGAGGGAAGGAAAGAAAAAATACAGAAAGAAAGAAGATACAGTAAAATAAAATAAAGTATAATAAAGTTATTGAATTAAAAAAATAATTATTTAGAGGAAAAAAAAAAGGGACGAATAGAACCTTAGGACAAATGGTGGAAGCAAAGTTATAGAGACAAAATCTTACATAGAAGCATACACATATACCCTCACAAAAAGAGGTAAAGGGAAAAAAATCATAAAACTTGCTCTCCAAGTCCACCTCCTCAATTTGGGATGATTCGTTGTCTAAAAGAGGGAAGGAAGGAAGGAAAGATAGAAAGAAGGTAAAGTATAATAGAGTTCTTTAAATTCAAATTAATTATTAAGAAAAAAATTAAAAAAAAATACTAGTGGACGGATAGAATGCTAGGACAAATGGTGGAAGCAAACCTATACAGACAAGAGCTCACACAGAAGCATACACATAC
>NW_006776049.1:0-211 GCF_000442215.2 Lipotes vexillifer
GTGGCACAGTGGTTGAGAGTCCGCCTGCCGATGCAGGGGACACGGGTTCGTGCCCCAGTCCAGTAAGCTCCCACATGCCACGGAGCGGCTGGGCCCCTGAGCCATGGACGCTGAGCCTGTGCGTCCGGAGCCTGTGCTCCTCAACGGAAGAGGCCACAACAGTGAGAGGCCTGCGTGCCGCAAAAAAAAAAAAAAAAAAAAAAAAAAAGAA
>NW_006776050.1:0-326 GCF_000442215.2 Lipotes vexillifer
TTAGGCTATGACAACGGTTGAGGTTTAGCGTACGTGTTAGGGCACGGGTTAGTGTTAGCATACCGGTTAGGATTAGGGCACGGCTTAGGGTAAGGCTTCGGGTAACGGTTAGGGTTAGGGTTAGGGCACGGGGAGCATTTAGGGTTAGGGTTAGGGTGCGACAACGGTTTAGGTTAGCATACGTGTTAGCCTACGAGTTAGGATTAGGGCGCGGGTTAGGGTAAGACTTCGGATAAGGGTGAGGGTTTGGGTTAAGGAACGGTTACAGGTTAGGGTACAACAACGGTTGAGGGTTAGCGTACGTGTTAGGGCACGGGTTATTGTTC
>NW_006776052.1:0-222 GCF_000442215.2 Lipotes vexillifer
TGGTTTGTATTGTAAGTCTAGGTTCTGATGTGCCAGCTGATTGGAATTATGGTAGGTGATGCTGCACTCCTAGTGCTTCCTTGTGGCCTGAAGTGAAACAGATTTACAAAGTTCATAGGAATGTGACTGCTGGATGTTCTTAATTTGAAGGAGCAAAGAAGTGAAAGGGGGTCCCTAGAGGTCACCACTTTACTAAACGTATTTAAGTATCACGGTGGGAAG
>NW_006776053.1:0-48706 GCF_000442215.2 Lipotes vexillifer
AAAAAAAAAAAAAAAAAAAAACAGGCAATGGATCCAAATGTGGTCCAGGGGCCACCGTTTGTCAATTCCTAAAACAGGAGGTCCTTCTAGTCATCTTAAGGACTATGGCTTTTACTCTGAGTGAGACACGGAGCCCTTAGAGGGTTTTGAGCAGAGCACTGACAATATCTGACTCATGTTTTTAAAAGATCACTATGCTTGCTATGTTGAAATACATTGTAGAGAGGGCAAGGGTGGAAGGAAGGAGACTACTAAGAAAGTTTAGCAATCAGAGAATAGATATATTCTGAAGGGAAAGATGGCATGTCTTCCTAGTAGAATGGATGTGGAGTGGGAGCAAGGTGGAGGCGTCAGGATTGACTTCAAGGTTTTTGGCCTGAGCAACTGAGTTAGGGAAGGTGCAGGGAGAGGTGGTTTGGGGATTAAGAACAGGAATTCAGGTTTGGACATGTTGAGCTTGAGATAATTATTAGATATACAAGTAGGCAACTATAGCATATGAACCTATAGTTTAGAAGAGAGATCTGGATTAGGTTATAAATTTGGTACTTTTCAGCATATAGGTAGTATGCAAAGCCACAAGATCACCAAGGGAGTAGGTGCACCAACGAACGGGAAAAAGAGGCACAACTAGCCAGAGAAGTGCCTGAGAGATACTAGGAAAACGAAGACTGTGCTGTTCTGAGAGCCATGTAAAGAAAACATAAATGAGGCAAGCTCTCTGAATTCAAAACAGGAAAAGAGATACAGCATGAGAATGGAAATCCTGAGTTTCAGTCTTTGTTTTACTACTAAAGATGTTTATAACTCAAAGATATGGAAGTCTTGTATACTACTGTGAATAGTTTTGCCATGTTTTACTATTTACAGGAATCTATCCTGTCCTAAACTATTCTATCCCCACTTCAGCCCATCTTTGGGGAAAATTTTACTTTGAGAACATCAAGCTCCCCTTCAAAACCTTCAATGATGGGGACTTCCCAGGTGGCGCAGGGGTTAAGACTCCGCGCTCCCAATGCAGGGGGCCTGGGTTCGATCCCTGGTCAGGTAACTAGATCCCACATGAATGCCACAACTAAGCCCGTGTGCCACAACTAAGGAGTCAGCGAGCCACAACTAAGGAGCCCACCTGCTGCAACTAAGACCAGTGCAAATTAATTAAATGAAATAAAATAAAGTAATAAATAAAATTTTAGAAAAACTTTCATTGACTACTCAATAGCCTAACAACTGACATTCCACTCAAATACTGGGTGTCGCCAAGGCCCTCCATAATACAACACGTATGCAATTCTGTCCCTGTCATTTCTCTCATCACTGTAGTTCCAGCCAAAAAGAGAATAATGAATCTTCCCCAGAATACCATACAATGTGCTACCGCTAAGCTCCAAGTTAAACCCTTCCCTTACCTGGACTGCAACCTCTACTCCACTATGATTTGCCCTGGTTCTATTCATCAAATGTCCATCTCAAATCTACCCTTCCAGGAAGCCTTACCTAATACTTGAGGTTAGTATAAATTTCTTCTTTCTTTGAGCCATCCAGTCCTTTTTCAACTTCCTTTATGACATTTCTATTACTCAGTTTTAGTTATTTTTATCACAAGCTCCTTAATGAAATTACTTATCTTTATCTCCACAGCACCTACAGTGCCCTGCACTCAGGAGAGGCTCAATAAAAATCTGAATTCAACCCTAGATTTCTCTTTCCTTAGAGAGTGCCATTAACTGTAGAATCCAAGAAGGCTCCATCTGAAATGTCACCGCCTCTTCCCATATATTTCCACAGCTGTCATCATCATAGTGACTTACAGGCAATTTCTGACTCTTCTTCCATAAGCACAATTTCCACTGTTTATTTGCCTTATTTCATCCATCTTAGATTAATCCCCCAAATTCCCTTCCACTCCTTCAGGATGGACTTTAGTACTTAGTTCATCTCTAATTCCTGGCATAATTCTTAGTAATTTCCAGAACCACATAGATGATCCTTCTAAAATTCTAAAACCCTTGTATTCTTTTCCTCCAATGTTCTCATCTCCTTTCCTACCCTAGGTACCCACTCCCCACCAGGGCCCATAATCTACTAACCCAACCACCTTTCAGAGTCCCTCACCCTTTGCATGCCCTCACTTCTGTCCTTATCTAACTGAAATTACACAATCCATAATCTATCACTGATTTTCACCAGCAATTTCCTTTGTTATCCTACCCTGGCAAAACCCCAACCCTGATCATACCCAAGACTCTTAACTATACCCCACCAGTAACCCTGGAATGTGGCAGGGGGGGGAGGGGGAAATCACACAATAGTGCTAATTGGTTCTTTTTTTTTTTAAGGTTTTTTTTTTTTTTTTTTTTTTAAGATTATTTTTGATGTGGACCATCCATTTTTAACTTATTGAATTTGTTACAGAATTGCTTCTGTTTTATGTTTTGGTTTTTTGGCTGAGAGGCATGTGGGAGCTTAGCTCCCTGACAAGGGATCAAACCCACACCCTCTGCATTGGAAGGCGAAGTCTTAACCACTGGACCACCAGGGAAGTCCCAGTTCTTTTTCTAAATTCATGATTTAACCTCAAAAGGCCCAATAATCAACAGTTCCCAAACAGGGGTGGTACTGCAACCCTGGGGGATTTAAAAACGTGAGGTAAAGTTTTCTGGTTGTCACAATGACTAGGTGGGTAATCCTGGCATTTGGTACCCTGGGATGCTAAACACCTGCAATGTCCAAGGAGCCCCATTGAAAAAAAACAAATATTCATTCACTTCCCACTTTCCTAATGATTATTTCACATCTTCTCTTGTCTCATCACATCTGTATTTTCTTCCCATATCCTTGCATTCAACTGGTTATCCTCCTGCTTCCTATTTCATGCAAAATATCAACGTTGCTGCATCTTTTCCCATATATTCTTCCTTATTTTCTGTTTTACAAATGAACTGTCCCTATTCCTATCTAATGGAAATCTTTCCACTCAAATCCTCTAGATCCTATCCCCTCAAGAATATCACTCCTGTAATCACCCCCCTCCTCTCTCTTGAATAACTTTCCTTGACCTCTTGCCTCCCCACGGCCGGATTCTCTGCCTCTCTTAAGGCATAATTCTTTGAGTTCATACTTTTGGTTTCCATTTCCTCTCCTCCCATTCTCTCTTAAATTCACCCCAATCAGCCTCTCACCCCAATGCTCCACCGAAACAGCTCTTGTCAAGTCCCACAGGACTTCCATGGAGTTTAATGCTGTGAACAATTCTCGGCCCTCATTTTAGTCAACCTCTCAGCAAGAGCTGACACAGATGACTGCTCCCTGCTTAACCATTTTACTTCCCTTGGCTCCCATCCAGTACACTACCCTCTTTGTTCTCCCCCTACTTCATAAATTACTCTGCTGTCTCCCTTCTTTCTTATATCCACAACCTAAATGCTGGAGTGCCTCTGGACACACACCTCACTCTTAATCTCTTTACTATCCTACACACACTCCCTTGGCAATATCATCCAGACTTGATGCTTTAAATACCATGTGTACCCTGAGGACTCCCAAATTTATATCACCCTGAGTTTCAGACTCACATTCAAGTACACAATCAACATACCCACCTAGATGTCTAATAAACATCTTAAACTTAATATGTCCCAGACCAACTCGTGACCTCCTCCCTCAAAAAAACAAAACTAAAACGAGCTTTGCTACTCACTCCCAGGCTTGCCTCTCTCAAAAGAAGGCAAATACCCCATCCTAAAGCAGCTCATGCCAAAAACCTGGGGGAGTCATCCTTGACACCTCTCTTCCTCTCACATCCACATCTGATCCATCACCAAATTCTTCACTTTTACCTTGTTCTCTTGCTTCCCCACCTAGAGTTTATTCTCAGCAAGAGTAACCAGTGTTCCCTTTAAAATTTAAATTATGTCATGTCACAGCCAAGACATGAAAGCAACCTAAATATCCACCAATAGACAGATGGATAAAGAAGATGTGGTACATATATACAATGGAAAATTACTCAGCCATAAAAGAGGATGAAATAATGTCATTTGCAGCAACATGGATGGACCTAGAGATTATCATACTAAGTGAAGTAAGTCAGACACAGAAAGATAAATATCATATGATATCACTTATATTGTGGAATCTAAAAAATGATACAAATGAACATATTTACAAAATATAAACAGACTCACAGACATAGAAAAACTTATGGTTACCAAAGGGGAATGGTTGGGGGGGAGGGATAAATTAGGAGTTGAGATTAACATATACACACTACTATATATAAAATAGAAAATCAGGGACTTCCCTGGTGGCACAGTGGTTGAGACTCCATGCTCCCAATGCAGGGGGCCCAGGTTCAATCCCTGGTCAGGGAACTAGATTCCACATGCATGCTGCAACTGAGAGTTCCCATGCCACAAGTAGGGAGCCGGCACGCCACAACTAATGAGCCCACTGGCCACGACTAAGGCCTGGCGCAACCAAATAAAAAAATAAATAAAATATTTTTTAAAAAATTAGTCAACAAGGACCTACTGTACAGCACAGGGAACTCTAGTCAATACTTTATAATAACCTATATGGGAAAAGAATCTGAAAAAGAATAGATATATATGTATTAACAAAACTAAATCACTTTGCTGTACACCTGAAACTAACACGACATTGTAAATCAACTATATCCCAATATAAAATTAAAATTAAAATTAAAAAAAAAAAATTAAGTCATGTCATTCCTCTGCTCAGAACCTTCCAATGCTTCTGGTCTCTGAGTAAACACCTCATAATGGCCTATAAATCTCCAATAATCTGATTCCCATTAACTTCTTGGCCTCATCCCCCATCACTCCCCTCCTCACACACTGTGTTCCACCCACACTGGTATCTTGCTGTTTCTCAAACAAGGCACACAATTCCCCACCCTTGGAACCTAGCTAGTTTACCCGACATCCACATAACTCCTTACTTCTTCAAGTGTCTGCTCAAATGTCACCTTATCATAAGCCCATCCCTGATTACCCTATATAAAACAGCACGCCCTCCTCCAGCACACCTCTGACCCTGTTCTCTCCATAGGATTTACTATTGCTATATGACATCTTTTCTTTGCTTACTTTTTGTTTTGCAAACATAGAACTATACCTGGCACAAAGGAGAAACTCAAATGAATTTCTCAAAATATTTTCTCATATAGCATCACATTCATTGCTAACAACAGCCCTGAAAAGTAGTACAAAACAGAATGGCATAAATTTCATTTTTTAAACTTTTAAAATGTGAAAGCACAAATATACAAAGATGTTAAATTATTTGTCTACGATCACACATTGGCAGAGCTATCCCTAGAACTCGGGTTGGGTCTCCAGCATCTTTACGGTTCATATCACCGTGTCCACAAGCAAATCAAAGAGCAGGTATGTATTTAATTCTGCACAGTGATCTTTAAAAGATCTAGTCCTTTAAATCACAATTAAACATGAAATAGCACCTGAACTATATGTGCCTCAGTACCTATTAACTGCCTTCTCACTAAATGGCTGTGATAGAGGTCATCAGAGTATCTTTAGAATTTACAGATCTGGTGACAATTCTGATCAAAAGAAAAAAGTGGTAATGAATGTGCCAAGAAACAGTATTCTCTGCCCTACTGTGCCCGCTGCAGCACACTTAACACTGAAGGGAAAACCAGCACCTTGGTAAACAAGGTTCAAACATTGTCTTTGGTTCCCAAAAGACTTTTTGTTGTTATTCTACAGGACAGAGCATCACAAAGAAACCATATCTGAAGATAGAAAGAACAAGATTATTTCTCTTAATTAGTTAGGTTTGCAAAATGACCTCAGAACCTGCAATCTAGTAATAAACAAGGAGTAATGTTAAAAAACACCAACTTTAAAACAAAAAGAAGTCTTTTTGTTTTCACCTTAGCAAAATAAACAATAGGTCTTATATGTCAAAAAAGTACACAGATTCACCAAGTATTACAGCAATACAGAAAATATTTCACATACAACAGTGCTAAAAATGAAGAACTATATTATATTAGATTCCTCAGTAATATAATAATTTAATTTCCAGCCTCTTGCCAGCACTCATTCTCCCTTTCTGGCATCCTCTGCCACAGTTGGAAACTGTGTATCTAGGTCAGAAAAGACTAGCAGCTTTTCAGAACAGCTCAGTAACTTTGGCACAAGTGTTGATATTATAATTCAACCCTTTCACAAACTCCTTTTAAAATACAACCTGTTGTAAATCACAAGATTAGTACTGGACAGACAGTACAGTAGTCTGATATTTATGAAAAGCCACTGGAAAAAGTACTTAAATGCCAGATTTAGAAAACTGATGAAAAACATGAGACAGGCAACACAATGTAATTAGTGTAAGAGCAATGGATTTAGGGTCAGAAGATCTGCCTTCTAATTCCAACTCTGCTACAGTGAGCTGGCCAATTTTAAATAAATTTCAACCTCTCTGAGCCTCAATTCTTTCATTTATAAAGTAAAAGGGTTAGACTACACCTAGATTACTTTATAGGTACCATCTGTTTAAACATGATTCAATGAAAAACCAGAAATCTAAGAGTACATTTTATATGACACTGCTTAAATATATTCCTTAAAAGTATATATTTTCACAATGTAATCATATTTTAAATAGTGTAGATAAAATGAGAAAACAGATAATTGGGAAAATTTGAATGCTTAATATTTGATAACATCATGGAATTATTTCTGGAGGGTGATAATGGTATTGTGTGGTGACAATGGTATTGTGGGTTTCTTTTGGGGGGGGTAGGAGATATATACTATATAAAGATTAGTATATACACTAAAGTATTCACAGATGAAATTAAATGAAAATCTGTGATCTCTAAAATAATCTAGTTGAGGGGATGTGGGAGAATGAAATAAGGCCTGCCATATGTTAATAATTACTGAAAATTGATGATGGAGGTTTTCTCTATGGTTCACAGGGGTTCTCTCTACTTGTACAGGTTTGAACATTTCCATAAGAAGGTTTTTAAACAGGAATAAATTTATCAAGAATCTAAACAACCAACTTTCAATTTATCTGTAGTAAAATGAGATTGTCATATGTCATATTTTCTTCAGGTACAACGTGTCTGCTTTAGAGTACCCATGATGTAATTGTGCAAACCAAAGCAGGTGAAATTATAAAAGGATAAAATCATTTTGGGAAGCAATTCAGTAATACCATAGTCAAAGATGTGGATACACTACAAGCAACAATACTACTTCCAGTTACATTATCTAGAGAAACTCCAATATATAAACACAGTAAGACACATAACACCAATATTCACTTTAGCACTGTTTATAATCACAAAATACTGGAAACCTAAATGTCCATCAACAAAAGAATGAAGATACAAATCATGTAGTAAATGAATTACAATGACACATTTTACCATGTCTAAATTCAAAACAAGGTTGAGTGGAAAAGCTAGTAGTTGCAGAATAATATGTACAAAATGATGGCTTTTATTTAAACTTGAAAATGCATAAAATATTACATATAATTTATAGATACAAACACACACACTTTGTTGGTATAAAAACATCTAACGTAAAGACAAGCAAAAGATTCAAGAGTAGTTATCACTGGGAAAAGAAGGGACAGAACAGGATCAGGGAGGGATACACACACAGTATGTATCTGAGATAATATTTCTTAGAAAAATAATGTGAAGCAAATTTGGCAAAACATTAACATGCAAAAAAAAGCTATGTGTGGTGAGCATCCAGTTTTTTGTTATTCTGTTTTGTCTATATGCATGAAACAATTTGTAAGTTCAAAATATTTTTTAAATTTAAAATATTCAGAAACAAAAGGAACCTTGCTTGTTCCTCTTAAATAGGAAGCTACTTTAGCTCTGGTTCTAGCCTTTGGGGATTAGCAACTTTTTCAATTTAAACTAAATACTGACATTGGATAGAAGATCCCAGAAAGTTCCATCATCAAGAAAGATTACAGGGTTTTTCTTTTAAAGTGGAATGAGACATATTCTTACATAGAATTTGTCCACAGGAGTAACCAAAGACTTTCAAAGTATCAGAGTGTAGGCTAAAGCCACTGTCACTGTTAGAAAGGTCCCAAAGCACTACAGGAGGCAATACTGCTCAGAAACATTCTAACTTTAAATAAAAAGTCAAGTAATACTTCTGTTAGGGTATCTATGGAAAGTTCAAGATGCTTCCCAAGTTTCCCTAACCTGGGAGAACTCAACCTCCAAGTTCTGTCTCCCCTGCAGATTTTGCCTTATAGGCTTTGTTACAGGAAGATCTAGATTTGGTCATAGGCTTTGCTATGGGAAGGTCTAGAATAGGCTTTAACTCTAGGGCAGTAGTCAGAAAACTTTTTCTTAAAGAGCCGAATAGTAAATATTGTGGCCTTGCCGGCCCTAATGTCTCTGTGGCAAATACTGAATTTTGCCATTGTAGACTGAAAGCAACCAGACAATATGTAAATGATGGGCGTGGCTATGTTTTAACAAACTTTACTGACACGGTTTGCCAATCCCTGCTTTATCTCATGTTCTTTCCAGTGTTTCATCAGTTGCCTGGGGTGTCCATCATGTCTCTCAAATCCGTCCGGGCCAGAGCTCCAATATCCCCCAGCTGTAGGACCTCTAGTATCTCTGTTCCGTTCCCAACCCTAAGGCACCCTTCTGGTCTTTCTCATTCATAGACGCCCAACCCTCTGCCAAGAATTCACAAGAGACCCACACACAAACATCTGAGCACCCTTCCTACACATCTTCCTCTTCTCCAAGGTCCTGCCCTGAAGATGCTAGACATTTTAGCTGTCCCAAATTCTGAGCTCAGAACAGTAAGGCCACAATGCTCTGCCTGGGCTCCAGCTCAGGAAATTGTTTTCAGGTAGAAACCAGGGTCAATCATGGGGCTCATTCCATGAATTGCAAGATCACAGGCCTGTTGCCCAAAGGCTAAAAGAGCTGCCTCATATATTTTGTCCAGTTTTACAGTTTTTTTATGGCAAAGAAGGCTAGTCCAGAACATTACTCCAACATAGCCAGAAGCAGAAGTTGTAGTCAATAAACATTCTAGTTTCTACTATATACCAAGTCCTCTGCTGGGGTATAACTAAATCTGCAGCCATGATGTAATCCAAAGGGCATGAGGGTGAGAACAGCCATTCATTCATTCATCCATTCCTCCAACCAATAAATACTTACTAAGGATCTTAATGTACCAGGAAAGTGCTGACTTTATGACTTTGAGCCTTAGTATTAGCCCAGCCCAAAGCAGGACTAAAACTTGCCCTGCCAAACACATAGGCTTTAGGTAAGGGTTAAAGTTGAGAAAATGTACATAAAAGCACTTGGTAAAGCACTACACCAATACAGGTTATTTCTGTGATGGCAACAACTATACCCTTACTAATAAAGCACAAGAGGGGCTTCCCTGGTGGCGCAGTGGTTGAGAGTCCGCCTGCCGATGCAGGGGACACTGGTTTGTGCCCTGGTCCGGGAAGATCCCACATGCCGCAGAGCAGCTGGGCCCATGAGCCATGGCCGCTGAGCCTGCGCATCCGGAGCCTGTGCTCCGCAATGGGAGAGGCCACAACAGTGAGGGGCCCGCGTACCAAAAAAAAATAGTAATAAATAAATAAAGCACAAGAAGTTCTCCCAGCAGCAAAAACTGCATGTAAAAGGATAGCTGTGAAAGAATATGGTGTCTATTATGAGTGTGTGTGCCGTGTGTATGCTTGCGCAGACATTCCCTGGAGGCGAAGGGATTCCAGAATTCAAATCTGCTAGAAAACAGTGCATTTATAGAAGTGACAGGAGATATGGGTATCTGTCATACAATGCTTCTGATAAGCTGAACGAGGAACAGAATAGCATTTAAGTGAAGCACTTTTTTGAAATTAAAAATCAGGGTATAGAAAAAATAATTTTTGAAAATGTTTTACTATAGAATGCTTTGCCACAAATTTCTTTAGGTTAAGCTTTATTCCAACCATTTTCAAATTCTAGAAATAATTTCTAATATAAATAACACATTCATGTAACATCCTTTTAATATTTGTCTAAATGAATCACAAAGGTCATAATCATTTTCTCACCAACAGTCATGACACGAAAAAAAAAAAACTGAAATATATAATAAAGTCCAGAGAAAGGGTAAATCATTCAAGAAACACAGGCTGGTAAGAGTTTAGGGAAAAGTCACGCTGACTAGTAGACCTGTGATCCCTACACAGGTACCTGAGTTTAAAGCACAAACGTGAATCCAGCTTTTTTAAAATGACTTATTTTCTATTGGGGGTTGGGAATGAGCAATGACTAGTTATACATACACATGGGTATATGCCAAAATGTTTCTCATTCTGCTTTCATTTTCCTAAACTATCTTCTTCCTTCACTGTTATTCTACCACCGCAATCTCCGGACTTTAAATGTCAGCTTTAATGTTAACAGATATTGGCATATAAAATGAAAAAAAGAAAAGCAAACGATTCCGTAACGACACAAAAGTGTTGACTATAAAATAAAATATAGTTGAGTATGTTAAAGTATGAGTATGTTAAAGTTGAGTATGTTAAAACCTAGAACTTCTGCTCATCAAAAAAAACCCTAAAGGAATTTGAAAGAACAAGTTACAGAGGACTCTAGGAGGGCTCACTCCAAGGAGTACTTCCCAGAACTTCTGTTGCCAGTGTCCTTGTCCTTGCAGTGAGTGACAGCCACCCCCCAGCTCTGCAGGAGACCCTCCAACACTAGGAGCTGTGTGGCTGACAGGGTCTTGGTGCTCCGGCCGGCTGTCAGGCCTGAGACTCTGAGGTGGAAGAGCTGAGTTCAGGACACTGGATCACCAGAGACATCCCGGCCCCACATAATATCAATCAGCAAGCGCTCTCCCAGAGATCTCTGTCTCAACGCTAAGACCCAGCTCCACTCAACGACCAGCAAGCTCCAGGGCTGGACACCCCAGGCCAAACAACTAGCAAGACAAGAACACAACCCCACCCATTAGCAGACAGGCTGCCTAAAACCATAAGCTCACAGACACTCCAAAATACACTACCGGGCGTAGTCCTGGCCACCAGAAAGACAAGATTCAGCCTCATCCACCAGAACACAGGTACCAGTCCCCTCCACGACCCACTGAACCAACCTTACCCACTGGGGACAGACACCAAAAACACAGGAACTCTGAACCTGCAGGCTGCGAAAAGGAGACTCCAAACACACTAAGTTAAGCAAAATGAGAAGACAGAGAAATACGCAGCAGATGAAGGAGCAAAGTAAAAACCCAACAGACCAAACAAATGAAGAGGAAACAGGCAGTCTACCTGAAAAAGAATTCAGAGTAATGATAGTAAAGATGATCCAAAATCTTGGAAATAGAATGGGGAAAATACAAGAAACATTGAACAAAGACCTAGAAGAACTAAAGAGCACACAAACATGATGAACAACACAATAAATGAAATTAAAAATTCTCTAGAAGGAATCAATAGCAGAATAACTGAGGCATAGAATGGATAAGTGACCTGAAAGATAAAATAGTGGAAATAGGGCTTCCCTGGTGGCACAGTGGTTGAGAGTCCACCTGCCGATGCAGGGGACACAAGTTCATGCCCTGGTCCAGGAAGATCCCACATGCCACAGAGTGGCTAGGCCCGTGAGCCATGGCCGCTGAGCCTGCCCATCCGGAGCCTGTGCTTCGCAACGGGAGAGGCCGCAACAGTGAGAGGCCCACGTACCGCAAAAAAAAAAAAAAAAAAGTGGAAATAACTACCACAGAGCAGAATAAAGAAAAAAGAATGAAAAGAATTGAGGACAGTCTCAGAGACCTCTGGGACAACATTAAACACACCAACATTCGAATTATAGGGGTCCCAGAAGATGAAGAGAAAAAGGAAGGGACTGAGAAAATATTTGAAGAGATTACAGTTGAAAACTTCCCAACATGGGAAAGGAAATAGTCAATCAAGTCCAGGAAGCACAGAGTCCCATACAGGATAAATCCAAGAAGAAACACACCAAGACACATATTAATCAAACTATCAAAATTAAATACAAAGAAAAAATATTAAAAGCACAAGGGAAAAGCAACAAATAACATACAAGCGAATCCCCATAAGGTTAACAGCTGACCTTTCAGGAGAAACTCTGCAAGCCAAAAGGGAATGGCAGGACATATTTACAGTGATGAAAGTGAAAAACCTACAACCAAGATGAATCTACCCAGGAAGGATCTCATTCAGATTCAACAGAGAAATTAAAATCTTTACAGATTTTAATTTTAAGCAAAAGCTAACAGAATTCAGCACCACCAAACCAGCTTTACAACAAATGCTAAAGGAACTTCTCTAGGTAGGAAACACAAGAGAAGGAAAAGACTTACAATAACAAACGCAAAACAAGATAATGGTAATAGGAACATACATATCAATAATTACCTTAAATGTAAATGGACTAAATGCTCCAACCAAAAGACACAGACTGGCTGAATGGATATAAAAACAAGACCCGTATATATGCTGTCTACAAGAGACCCACTTCAGACTTAGGGACACATACAGACTGAAAGTTAGGGGATGGAAAAAGATATTCCATGCAAATGGAAATCAAAAGAAAGCTGGAGTAACAATTCTCATATCAGATAAAACAGACTTTAAAATAAAGACTATTTACAAGAGACAAAGAGGGACACTACATAATGATCAAGGGATTGATCCAAGAAGAAGATATAACAATTGTAAATATTTATGCACCCAACAGAGGAGCACCTCAATACATAAGGCAAATGCTAACAGCCATAAAAGGGGAAATTGACAGTAACACATTAATAGTAGGGGACATTAACAACTCACTTTCACCAATGGACAGATCATCCAAAATGAAAATAAATAAGAAAACACAAGCTTTAAATGACACATTAGACAAGATGGACTTAACTGATATTTATAGGACATTCCATCAAAAAACAACAGAATACAGTTTCTTCTCAAGTGCTCATGGAATATTCTCCAAGACAGATCATATCTTGGGTCACAAATCAAGCCTTGGTAAATTTAAGAAAACTGAAATCATGTCAATTATCTTTTCTGACCACAACGCTATGAGACTAGATATCAATTACAGGAAAAAAAGTGTAAAAAATACAAACACACGGAGGCTAAACAATACACTACTAAATAAGCAAGAAATCACTGAGGAAATCAAAAAATACCTAGAAACAAATGACAATGAAAACACAATGACCCAAAACCTATGGGATGCAGCAAAAGCAGTTCTAAGAGGGAAGTTTATAGAAATACAATCCCACCTCAAGGAACAAAAAAAAAATCTCAAATAAACAACCTAGCTGTACACCTAAAGCAATTAGAGAAAGAAGAACAAAAAAAGGCCCAAAGTTAGCAGAAGGAAAAAAATTATAAAGATCAGATCAGAAATAAATGAAAAGAAATGAAGGAAATGATAGCAAAGATCAATAATACTAAAAGCTGGTTCTTTGAGAAGATAAACAAAATTGATAATCCATTAGCCAGACTCATCAAGAAAAAAAGGGAGAAGACTCAAATCAACAGAATTAGAAATGAAAAAGGAGAAGTAACAAGTGACACTGCAGAAATACAGAGGATCATGAGAGATTACTACAAGCAACTCTATGCCAATAAAATGGAGAACTTGGAAGAAATGGACAAATTCTTAGAAAAGCACAACCTTCTGAGACTGAACCAGTAAGAAATAGAAAATGTGAACAGACCAATCACAAGCACTGAAATTGAGACTGTGATTAAAAATCTTCCAACAAACAAAAGCCCAGGACAAGATGGCTTCACAGGCGAATTCTATCAGACATTTAGAGAAGAGCTAACACCGGTCCTTCTCAAACTCTTCCAAAATATAGCAGAGGGAGGAACACTCCCAAACTCATTCAACAAGGCCACCATCACCCTGATACCAAAACCAGACAAAGATATCATAAAGAAAGAAAACTACAGGCCAATATCACTGATGAACACAGATGCAAAAATCCTCAACAAAATGCTAGCAAACACAATCCAACAGCACATTAAAAGGATCATACATTATGATCAAGTGGGATTTATCCCAGGGATGCAAGGATTCTTCAATATACACAAATCGATCAATGTGATATACCATATTACCAAATTGAAGGATAAAAACTGTATGATAATTTCAATAAATGCAGAAAAAGCTTTTGACAAAATTCAACACCCATTTATGATAAAAACCCTCCAGAAAGTAGGCATAGAGGGAACTTTCCTCAACATAATAAAGGGCATATAGGACAAACCCACAGCCAACATCGTCCTCAATGGTGAAAAACTGAAACCATTTCCACTAAGATCAGGAACAAGACAAGGTTGCCCATTCTCACCACTATTATTCAACACAGTTTTGGAAGTATTAGCCACAGCAATCAGAGAAGAAAAAGAAATAAAAGGAATCCAAATTGGAAAAGTAGAACTGTCACTGTTTGCAGATGACATGATACTATACATAGAGAATCCTAAAGATGCTACCAGAAAACTACTAGAGCTAATCAATGAATCTGGTAAAGCAGCAGGATACAAAATGAATGCACAGAAATCTCTTGCATTGCTATACACTAATGATGAAAAATCTGAAAGAGAAATTAAGGAAACATTCCCATTTACCACTGAAATAAAAAGAATAAAATACCTAGGAATAAACCTACCTAAGGAGAAAAAAGACCTATATGCAGAAAACTATAAGACACTGATGAAAGAAATTAAAGATGATACAAACAGAGGGAGAGATATACTATGTTCTTGGACTGGAGGAACTGACAATGTGAAAATGACTATACTACCCAAAGCAACCTACAGATTCGATGCAATCCCTATCAAACTACCAATGGCATTTTTCACAGAACTAGAACAAAAAATTTCACAATTTGTATGGAAACACAAAAGACCCCGAACAGCCAAAGCAATCTTGAGAAAGAAAAACGGAACTGGAGGAATCAGGCTCCTGGACTTCAGGCTAAACTACAAAGCTACAGTAATCAAGATAGTATGGTACTGGCACAAAAACCAAAATATAGATCAATGGAACAGGATAGAAAGCCCAGAGATAAACCCACACACAAATGGTCACCTTATTTTTGATAAAGGAGGCAAGAATACACAGTGGAGAAAAGACAGCCTCTTCAATAAGTGGTGCTGGGAAAACTGGACAGCTACATGTAAAAGACTGAAATTAGAAACCCAGCCGCTCCGCGGCATGTGGGATCCTCCCGAAACGGGGCACGAACCCGCGTCTCCTGCATCGGCAGGCGGACTCTCAAGCACTGCGCCACCAGGGAAGCCCTGGTTACCTTATCTTTGATAAAGGAGGCAAGAATATACAATGGAGAAAAGACAGCCTCTTCAATAAGTGGTGCTGGTAAAACTGGACACCTACATGTAAAAGAATGTAATTAGAACAGTCTCTAACATCATACACAAAAATAAACTCAAAATGGATTAAAGATCTAAATGTAAGGCCAGACACTATAAAAGTCTTAGAGGAAAGCATACGCAGAACACTCTATGACATAAATCACAGCAAGAGCCTTTTTGACCCACCTCCTACAGAAATGGAAATAAAAACAAAAATAAACAAATGGGACCTAATGAAACTTAAAAGCTTTTGCACAGCAAAAGAAACCATAAAGAAGATGAAGACAACCCTCAGAATGGGAGAAAATATTTGCAAACGAAGCAACTGACAAAGGACTAATCTCCAAAATATACAAGCAGTTCATGCAGCTCAATATCAAAAAAACAAACAAGCCAATCCAAAAATGGGCAGAAGACCTAAATAGACATTTTTCCAAAGAACATATACAGATTGCCAACAAACACATGAAAGGATGCTCAGCATCACAGTACATACATACAATGGAATATTACTCAGCCATAAAAAGGAACGAAATTGGGTCATTTGTAGAGACGTGGATGAATCTAGAGACTGTCATACAGAGTGAAGTAAGTCAGAAAGAGAAAAACAAATATTGTATATTAACGCATATATGTGGAATCTAGAAAAATGGTACAGATGAACCGGTTTGCAGGGCAGAAAGTCAGACACAGATGCAGGGAACAATCGTATGGACACCAAGGGGGAAAAGTAGTGGTAGTGGTGGTGGTGGTGGTGGTGGTGGAGGTGGTGGGATGAATTGGGAGATTGGGATTGACATACATACACTAATATGTATAAAATGGGTAACTAATAAGAACCGCTGTACAAAAAAATAAATAAAATTCAAAAAAAAGAAAGGATGCTTAACATCACTAATCGTTAGAGAAATGCAAATTAAAACTACAATGAGGTATCACCTCACCCCAGTCAAAATGGCCATCATCAAAAAACCTACAAACAATAAATGGTGGAGAGGGTGTGGAGAAAAAAAAGGGAACCCTCCTGCACTGTTGATGGGAATGCAAATTGGTACAGCCACTATGGAGAACAGTATGGAGGTTCCTTAAAAAACTAAAAACAGAACTACCACACGACTCAGCAATCCCACTAGTGGGCATATACCCTGAGAAAACCATAATTCAAAAAGAGTCATGTACCAAAATGTCCATTCCAGCTCTATTTACAATAGCCAGCACATGGAAGCAACCTAAGTGTCCATCGACAGATGAATGGATAAAGAAGATGTGGCACATACATACAATGGAATATTACTCAGCCATGAAAAGAAATGAAATTGAGTTATCTGTAGTGAAGTGGATGGACCTAGAGTCTGTCATACAGAGTGAAGTAAGTCAGAAAGAAGAAAACAAATACCGTATGCTAACACATATATATGGAATCTAAAAAAAAAAAAAGGTTCTGAAGAACCTAGGGGCAGGACAGGAATAAAGACGCAGACATAGAGAATGGACTTGAGGACATGGGGAGGGGGAAGGGTAAGCTGGGACAAAGTGAGAGAGTGGCACTGACATATACACACTACCAAATGGAAAAGAGACAGCTAGTGGGAAGCAGCCACATAGCATAGGGAGATCAGCTCAGTGCTTTGTAACCACCTAGAGGGGCGGGATAGGGAGGGTGGGAGGGAGACACGAGAGGGGGCGGATATGGGGATATATGTATACGTATAACTGATTCACTTTGTTATACAGCAGAAATTAACACAACATTGTAAAGCAAGTATACTCCAATAAAGACTAAAAAAAAAAAAAGAACAAGTTACAAACTGGAAAGACTTCTGGAAAACATACATACAACAAAAAAGTACCAAAAATATACCAAGATGACTTAAAATCCAAATGAAAAGCAGACAACACAGAAGAAGTGGGGAGGGATTTCCCTGGCAGTCCAGTGGCTAAGACTCCCAATGCGGCAGGGGGCCCGGGTTCAATCTCTGGTCAGGGAACTAGATCCCACATACTGCAACTAAGAGCCCGTGTGCTGCAACTAAAAGATCCCTCATGCTGCAACGAAGATCCCGTGTGCTGTAACTAAGACCTGGCGCAGCTAAATAAATAAAGACTTTTTAAAGGAGGGTAGACAGAAAAAAGTCATAAACAAGCATTTCACAGGTGGGAAAACAAACACCACAAGACCAATAAAAATGAAAAACACTTTATACCCATTAAAGCTGCAAAAATTAAGAAGTCTGGCAATACCAAGTGTTGGAAAGGGTATATAGATCCATAGGGACTTTTATGATGGATGTTGGGAAAAAAATGTTCGGCATAATTTCCACAAATCAAATAATCCCATACTCTGTTACTCGGGGATTTTACTCCTAAGCATACATGAAGAGAAACTTACACACGTACAAGAGACAAGACATGTACATTAGCGTGTTCACAGCAAAATTGTTCAAAACAGCAAAATCCTGGAAAACATGCAAAATGCCCATTCACAGGAGAATAAATGAATACACTATGGTATATTAATGCAATGGATTATTATTCAGCAAAGTGAAGGAACTACAGTGACATGCAGCAATATGGATAAATCTTAGCAGTACAATATTAAGTGAAAATACTATTTCCCAAATGATTCCATATAGAATGGTATCTTTTTTTAAAAATTAAAACCAGAATAAAAAGAATCTAAGAATCCATAGAGATATGATAAAGGTATATACAAAACCAGAAAGCAAGGGAATGATGAATACAGAATTCCAGCTGTGAATTCTGTTGGGGGTAGGAACTGGAATAAGGATAGTTGGGGGAACCTATAAAGTAAGATGTAGGTTATTAAGGGCTAGCTTCTGTTCTGATGGTGGGTTCACAGGAGCTTATTAAAATTTTTAAAATAATATAAAAACAGACTATCGGGCTTCCCTGGTGGCGCTAGTGGTTGAGAGTCCACCTGCCAATGCAGGGGACATGGGTTCGTGCCCCGGTCCGGGAAGATCCCACATGCCGTGGAGCGGCTGGGCCCATGAGCCATGGCCACTGAGCCTGCGTGTCCAGAGCCTGTGCTCCGCAACGGGAGAGGCCACAGCAGTGAGAGGCCCGCGTACTGCAAAAAAAAACAAAAACAAAAAACAAAAAACAGACTATCCATGGGCAAATGAGAGCATGTCATAAACAATGTTTATGTCTAATCCATTATCCAATTCTGTGCACATTATCCAATTTTTTAAAAAGCTTCTTAGCCTATGTTAAATTTTTTACTAAACTGAGTTTTGACCTTCCTGATTGGGGTATAATTTTTTTATTTAAATAAAAACCACTCAGCTATAAACAGTTATTAAGCTATTTTCCTAATGTGGATAATAAAAAATATGAATTTCTGATATAGTATCTTAAGTTATTATGCCTATTATTATGTAAAAGTCACATACTATGACTCAACTCATGGTATATTCAGTACAACAGTATTCATGAAACTGCAATGTAGTAAGTGCTCTAAGCTTGCTACATACTGGAAAGGGAACAAAAACTTCCATGATCCACAGAAAACATCCTTACTTTTCACAGGATGACTTGTTTCTCACCAGCTCTTAAAATATAGATGCCAACTCAAAAAAATCTTCTTACTCATAAGTGACACTTTCAAGTTAACCTCAGCAATTTTCCCCAACCTTCTGTACAGAAAAAGAACAAGTAAAATGCAAAATTTCTTCCTTAATGCAGATATTCTCAGTTATTAGAAAACTTAAAATTGGGGTTTTCATAACAACTAACTCAACCACTTAATAGACAAATGCATATGTATATATTCAATGTTTCAAGAAAAAATTAAGAATATAAAAACAATTTGTTCTACTTAATTTCTACATTTTGTAATTTCCAGTTAATATGGTATTTACAGAACTACATATTCACCTACCTCTGACAGAGGTTCACAAGGAAGACAGTATATAAATAACTGATAAACACTCATGAAGAATGATCTTCGTATGTAAAAAGCATCCCCTTGTGTGAATTTCCAGTGGGAAACAAACTTCAAACTTCTAAAATGATGTACTTTATTATTAGCTGAAAAGCTTTAAAGTGCTCAACCATCTGAGTAATATTAAGTTGAGAGAGAGAGAGAGAGAGAGAGAGAAAGGGAAACAGAGAGACAGAGACACACAAAAGGGAAAGACCAAGCAATGCAAGTAATAATGTGAAAAATTAATTCAATTATTTTGTGAAGTGTTATTATAAACCCATCAAAACACTCTTAGGTCTCCTAGGTTTTTCCAAGATGGAGTCTTCACATCACTATCAAAGATATTACCCTTAAAAAAGCAGGATGAGAACATTAAAGGCAATACTGAAATAGGAATATTTCTTACCGGCATTATCACTAGGCAAATAAGATACCAATTAGTGAATAAACTTGCATCTTAATACACATTCCCCTACAACATTACACAAAGCAATTCTTTTTTTTTTTTAATTGAAGGATAGTTGATTTACAATGTTGTGTTAGTTTCTGGTATACAGCAAAATGATTCAGTTATACATACATATTTTTTTCATATTCTTTTCCATTATAGGTTATTACAAGATATTGAACACAGTTCCCTATGCTATACAGTAGGACCTCATTGTTTATCTATTTTATATATAGTAGTTTGCACAAAGCAATTCTTATAAAGCATTACGCAAAGTAAATTTAGCATGACAGACAATCCTGCGTGGTTCAAAGTTTCATCACTTGACGGACAGTAAAACAGACTCAAATAACTCTGACAAGATCATGTAACCAGTAAATGTCAGTGATTAAATGCAAACTCAGGTCTGCTGAATGACTTCTATTCACAGAAAACTAAAGAAAAAGAAGCAGAGTGTAAGTCAGGAGACCAGGGCTATAATGTTGGAATGGCCATTAACAGCCATAAAGGCCTTTCCCCTGGCCCTGTGGATTCTGCTTCCTGAAAAATAATACCTCTTGCCCTATATGCCTGCCTCACAAGGCTACTGTGAGGATCAACTGACTAAGTTGCGGAAGTACTCTGAAAAGTACAGTGTTACATAAACATGGGAGTTTACCCTTCCAATCGAACCAATGACAGAGAGTCCTGAACTCAAGAGACAGCAGTACAGTACCATGAGCTTGTTGCCACAGTAATAATAGCAAGTGCTTGCTGTACGCCAAGCACTTGGCTAAGCATCTTTCATGCATCACTTCATTTAATCCTGAAAAACCCTCTGCCGCAGCACAGGGAGATCAGCTTGGTGCTTTGTGACCACTTAGAGGGGTGGGATAGGGAGGGTGGGAGGGAGACGCAAGAGGGAGGAGATATGGGGATGTATGTATATGTATAGCTGATTCACTGTGTTATACAGCAGAAACTAACACACCACTGTAAAGCAGTTATACTCCAATAAAGATGTTAAAAAAAAAAAAAAACCCTCTGCGAGAGATGTGACTATATCAATTTTACAGAGGAAACAATAGTCCAAAGGAGTGAAATAACTTATCTGAGATCAAGCAGATAGTCAGTGGCAAAGTCAGGATTCAAACCAGACCACCTGTCTACAGAACTGGAGCTCTTTGTGACTCACTATGCTATAAAGCATCTGCCAAAAAGGCCCACCGATCTCAAAAGCTACCTCTCCAGGAAGGCTTCCTTCGTCCCAACCAAAGTGTAAAACTAATTCTCCCTCATACGCATATATATATTTGTATATATACACATTTATACATACACACACACACACACACATATATGTATAAAAGAATAAGCATGTAACACATCTGAGTCTTGGGTTTCTCATCCCTGAGGAACCATCTGCTTCAACAAGAATTGTTTTCAAACTAAATAAGAATGTCTTTAAAGTGCTTAACAGAGACATTAACTGCCCAATACCATAGGTTGAGTGACAGAGCCAAGATATGAATACATGTTTATTTATGTTTAATAACCAATGTTACTAAGTCAACTGACTGATTCCAAAGCCCAATGTTCTAAGTACTATCTACTAGCTCACCCAATCTCTGAGCCTCTCAGATCTTAAGGCTGAAGTTGGGCTACAGACCAGAACCATGCCAATCCCATTTGCTACTCAGTCAACAAATATTTACTGTAACCAAATTTTAAAAACTCAATACAAAAAAAAAAAAAAAAAAAAAAAGAAAACTCAATACATACATTACTGGTAATGTTCTAAAATTCCATGAGAAGGCCATCAGCTTCCAAGAGTGATCCTGGACTCTTGTCTTTCCAGAGCACAAAGTTAGGTCTACTCCCCATGCCCGATAATATGGAGAGAAAGAAAGGATCTCTGAAATCTGACTTCCCACTTTTCTGCTGGAAATTAGATTCAAGCATGCTTACTCAATAACCTATTCTCAGAAATAAGATGCTGAACTCGTGGAATGAAATTTTCAAAATACCATCCTTAACTTCTTAAACCCTCTACCCTCACTAGGCACTCAGCTTAAACAGCACCTCTGGTAGGAAGCCTTCCCCAATCTTGACCTCCACCTCTACTCCTTCTCAACCATTTGCCAAGCTTGGGCTGATTACAGTACACTACATTACACGAGTTTTGCCTTATGTTTCACCATTTACCAGTTTTGTAACTACATGTTCCTTGAAGGCAGATATCGTGTTTTGTCCTCTGCTGTATTCCTAGTGCATATCACAGTGCCTGGACAGTAAGCTCTCAAACATCTGTCAAATGAATAAAGACTAACGGCCCAATTATGACTCTGTCTTGGTACTTCTAGTGGGCCATATGAACAGCTCCTCATCATTCTCCATAGACAGCTAGACGCATAACTTATAACAGACAACTTGCCATAGGGCTATCTCTCTACCAGGATATAAGAAAGTAGGTGCTAAGATCACAACTACTGTGTACCCTTTGGTCGCTGAGAATCAAATTCAAGCTCTTAAGAGTGTGCTTCAACTGAAATGCTGACCACAATACATCCTGAAGGTGCTTTATTCCCAGATAATTCATTTAAGGAAACTGCTCATATAAATTGTAAACACTGCTGCTATATCATACACAATTACATGACCAATCCGGTAAAATGATCACCTTGGCAGTTAAGCCTCTATTTTTGACCCCTATGTTCCACAGACTGTACACGACACTTTACACTAATCATCTACTTTAATATTTACATCAGCCCTACAAGGTAAAAAAAAAAAAAAAAGCATATGATCAGTCTCCATTTTAAGGTTGAGGAACTGAGACTCCGATGGTTAAGTAAATTGTCCAACAGCACCACAAGGCAAATCTATACTTTGAACCCAAATCTGTTATGTGCACCTAAATCTGTGGATCCCTACACTAAAGTTCCCGCAAGTAAAAGACACCTGCTTTATCTGCTTCATAAGGTATTGTCAACCAACTAAAAATTAAGCTAAGCAGTCTGGAAGAGATGATCATCCAATAACTTAAAATGTAAGGACAGGCTTTCCATCCAGTATTATATACAGATACGAACTCAATCAAAAAGATAAAAGGAACTTCAAGAATCAAAATTGTCATGATGAATAAGAGTTATACAATCCTAAATGATGCTGTCATAAGAAAATTTAAGTCACTGTTAGAAGGTGGCCTTTTTCAAAAAGTTATTCAAAATGACGGAGCAGAAGGATAAAATGAACATCTGTTAACAGGGTGGTTAAAGGTTAGAGAAGCAGACCAGAAAGAAGAGAGGGAAAAAAAGTCTCTTATTCCAAAAATAACAGACCATATGCAAAGTTAGTCCCTTGCCAATTTATAAGAAACACAAAGAATACAGAAAATAGGGAAAATATAAGAGTTTTTACAGGAATTCTTTTTATTTAAAAAAAATGCCAATTAAAAGAAAAAGGTTCAAATCATTATTAATTAGCACTAGTAACAGCACTTGTAAGCACCTGTAGAGCAATTTCTCTAGTGAAATCAATCCAATCAATGCACAGCTACATAATTTTTAATAAAGTAACTAAAGTTAAGCCTTACTTAAAATTACAATTAGCTACTTGTTAGGTTATCGTCACTAAAAACATCTGATTTAATGCATAACTATTCTAACCTTAAAAGAAATATGTAAGTGATGTCCATTCTTAAATTATTTCCCATTGTCCTTTATGACAATAACTAAAGACACTGGCATTTTAACATTGCAAATCCACACTGCTTCTCTGACACGTTTTTTTTGTTGTTGGTGGTGTTTTCTTTGCGGTACGCGGGCCTCTCACTGTTGTGGCCTCTCCCGTTGTGGAGCACCGGCTCCAGACGTGCAGGCTCAGCGGCCATGGCTCACGGGCCCAGCCGCTCCGCGGCATGTGAGATCTTCCCGGACCAGGGCACGAACCCGTGTCCCCTGCATCAGCAGGCGGACTCTCAACCACTGCGCCACCAGGGAAGCCCCATCTGACACGTTTGCTTTTCTTCTTCTTAAAGATTAATGAGCCTTCACTTGAATGCATTTCTAGTCTGTCAGTCCTGATGCTTCAATGGCTTTACAATTTCCCTCGGAATAAAATTTTAACAGAGAAGGCAGTTTTTTTATTCTTTACACCTGTAACAGAAGCTTAGTTAGCATCCTCAGGTTGCACACAATTTCCTGAAGAAACTAAGTTAAACAGACAATGTTTCTAAATTCAGCAACCAGCACAATTCCTGCATCTTTCCTACGGCATCTTTATAGCTTCCTTCTATGACATCCTGTTTCTTCAGAGATTTAACTAACACTACCTCCTTCCCTCTCTTCTGACTACAGATTCTTATCACAGAATGTCTTCTTCACTCTTATTTTTAATGATAAAATGAATTAACTGAGGAGTAGATTAGGAATGATATATAATATGTAATCAAAAATGATACAATGGGGAAAAGACCTAAGTGAATTATATAGCTCATCTACATACACTAATACAACTTCAAAGGTTTTATGTTCCCTATACCTAGGTGCAGAGGTATAAAAATACAACTTGGTTAATAACACTTATCCTATACACATTCTACTGGTGACTAGAATTGCAATTAACCCTGTACCAGGAACTGGTTACTAACATGCATAATTTTATTTAATAATAACAATAATAATAAAATCACACCTAACACTTAAATTGTGTTTACTATGTTCCAGATACTGTCCTAAGTACATTGCACATATTACTTTATTTAATCCTCACAACAACTCTATGAGGTAAGTACTATTATTATTTCGAATTCATGGGAAACAGCCTTTAAAAAGTTAACTAACTAGGGGCTTCCCTGGTGGCACAGTGGTTGAGAGTCCGCCTGCCGATGCAGGGGACATGGGTTCATGCCCCGGTCCGGGAAGATACCACATGCCGCGGAGCCGCTGGGCCTGTGAGCCATGGCCACTGAGCCTGCGCATCCGGAGCCTGTGCTCTGCAATGGGAGAGGCCACAACAGTGAGAGGCCCGCGTACCGCAAAAAAAAAAAAAAAAAAAAAATTCCAGTCTCATCTTTGTTTTTGTTTTTCATGTCAGTATTTTTTTACGAGTGCAGGCCAAGTGTCTTATCAAATACCCCACATTACAACTTCTCTGATTATTTCCTCATTTCTGGCAATAATACAACCAGAGGTGATATTATGTAGTTCTACTGTACCAAGTGAGGGAGTACCTGATAGTGATCCTAACTTTAATCACTTGGTTAAGGTGGTGAATGCCAGCCATATTGTAAGGTTATTTTTCCCTTCTGTAAAGAGTTTCCCTTCTTAGCTCATGTAGTTATTTTCCCTTCCTATCCAAAGAAGACTTTCCTCCCCCACTTCCCCTTCCCCTCCCTTCTGTGGTATAAGCCTTCAGAGGGAAGAAGCTTCAAGCCACTTTATAAATGTTTTATTTTTGATTTCTGACACACACAAAAAAACAAAGGTGCTAGTGTAGAAGAACAACAACAAGGCAGAAGAGAAGGTGGGCAAGCCACTCTGCAGATAACGACAGTCAGTCAAAATTCCAAATGGATTTACACTGGCAGAAGCTGAATTTCCTCTCTAAGTTATACTCTACATCATACATTTTAAAAGTGCTGAAAGGACCTACTGTATAGCACAGGGAACTATACTCAATATATTATAATAACCTATACTGGAAAAGAATCTAAAAAAGAATACAGATAGTTATGTGTAACTGAATCACTTTGCTGTACACCTGAAACTAACACAACATTGTAAATCAACTATATTTCAAAAAAAATTTTTTTTAAGATAAGAAAAAAAAGAACTCAGTCTCAAAGTAAAAGAATTGTTTTAATTAAAAAATAAATAAAAGTTCTGGGCTTCCCTGGTGGCGCAGTGTTTGAGAGTCCGCCTGCCGATGCAGGGGACACGGGTTCGTGCCCCGGTCCGGGAAGATCCCACATGCCGTGGAGTGGCTGGGCCCGTGAGCCATGGCCGCTGAGCCTGCGCGTCCGGAGCCGGTGCTCCACAACGGGAAAGACCACAACAGTGAGAGGCCCGCGTACCGCAAAAAAAAAAAAAAAAAAAAAAAAGTTCTGAATCTTGGACTGCCACATAATATACAGAGAATAAGAAAACAAATCTACTTGTATTTTTATATTAGTTATAATCTTTATAAGAAAGATGTGAGCTCCATTTATAAAGAAACTAAGATCTAAGAGATAAAGCTAAACAAATAAACACCAACCCATGCCTTGTCTAATCTGTGTCCAATCACAGGTCCAAATCTTTTTTTGTAACTGTTTCCTAAAAGCTGGGCATACCTTTAAAGAAAAACACAATTCTTCATTCACAGAACAAAACAGCTTTCATTAATTCTCTCCCAGTTCAGGAACCAAAAAGGGCTATTTATTACCTACGGAATCCAATCAGATTCCACCTGACTTAATTCCACCCTATCCCACCACTGTTTTCAATATACCATCCATTTCTAATTCCAGTCAGATCACTGAAGTCTCTCGCCCACCAAAAATGCCAGGATTATTCCAGCCTACAGACATATTCTTTTTTCACTTTTTTCATGAAACTTTCACTGAGCATTTACTATGTATATCTTATATTCTGTACTTAATACTAAGAAGACAGAGATAAATGAAACATGGAATCTCACATCAAAGAGTTAGTAACATAATAGAGAGAAGCATAAGATTAGGTAGAATCAAACAAATATTACACTGGGGTAAAAAGTCTTACTGAAAGGACACGTCAAAAAGATAGATGTGACCAACTGAAACTCACATGTACTGCTAAGAGGAGTGCGGAGTGGGAAAACTACTTTAGAAAACTTTTTGGCATTCTCTCCTAAAGCTGAACATACACAGAACCCATGACCCAGTAACTCCACTCCATGTTACACACCCACAGAAATGTGCACATACGTAAACCAAAAGACATGTGCAAGAACGTTCATATTCATAGCAGCACTTACACGTATTAGTCAAAAACTGGAAGTAACCCATATGTCCATCAACAGACTGTTACATTCATACAACGGGACAATGTGAAATCAACTCCTGCCATGCACAAGAACATGGATGTAGCTCACAAATACTGAAAGAAATCACACACACAAAACAGAACATACAGCTTTGATTATATAAAGTTTGAAAACAGGCAAACTAGTCAAAGTTAGGATAGTGGTTACCTGACAGGGCAGGGGGTTGGGAGGGAGTGGGCAGTTTACAGGAGGGGCAACATGAGAGATTTCTGAGGTGCTGGTAACGTTCTATTTCTTCTTCTGGATGTTAAAAGGATGAATTCACTTCATGATAATGCATCACGCTGTATATGCTTACAATTTATGTACTCTGTTTTATTAAAGCTCAACTAAAAATTTACCTAAAAAAGACAGATGGGAAAGCAGCAGACAGGGAAGCAGACTAACATTTACAACCTACTAAGTAGGAAGCATCTAGTACTAGACACTGTACAGACATTATTTTATCTAATCACAACCACCTCTGGAGTTAGGTATTTGGGGTATATGTGTGTCATTAATTTTAGCAGCCCCCACATCTGAACCCCCTTTTCCATGTTTAGGGAGTCTCCCACCTCATGAGACAGAGCCCACCTCCAGAAGGTGATGCAAAAATAATGACTCAAAGAAGCTGGGTCCTCAGAGAATCCATTCTGGCAAGTGCTAGCAGCGGAGCAGCTTCATCTGGTTTCTAGAGACCACAGTTCTACTTACAGCGTCCAGCATTCCCCGACAGTGTTGGCAGTTGAAACTCCAGTATCTGTGCCTAGGATAACACTGTGGGATACAGAACTTCTGAGCCTGTCTCTCCAGCCCTCCAAGGGATTCTATGAGACACCTGAAAATATTCTATTCAGAAGTTTCCTTGCCAGAGTCAATTTCTGTTGTTTCCAACTACGAGTCCTAACTAATAGGCTCATTTGATAAAGTGAAAAAAGATTCACCACTTTGAAAATCAGTTTGGCAGTTTTCATAAAGTTAAAGTCACTTACCATACAGCCCAGCAATCCCACTCCCAGGTATTTACCCATGAGAAATGAAGATGTATGTCCGCAACTCCCCCCACCACAAAAAATATATGTATACTATATATATATACAGGTTTAGCAGAGACATAGATATAGAGATGATAGATAGATAGATAGATAGATAGATGATACATGAAAATGTTTAGAGCAACTTTACTAATAATGACTAAAAACTAGAAACTGAAAAATCCATCAACTGGTGAATGAATAAACAAATTGCAGTATAACCATACACTGGAATACTACTCAGCAGTAAAAAGATATCAATGCCTATCACTTATATGTGGAATCCAAAATGTGACACAAATGAACTATTCTACAAAACAGAAACAAACTCACAGACATAGAGTACAGACTTGTGGTTGCCAAAGTGGTTGGCAGGGGGCGGATAAATTGGGTGTTTGGGATTAGCAGGTGGGCAAACTAGTATATATAGGATGGATGAACAACAAGGTCCTAACTGTATAGCACAGGGAACTATATTCAATATCCTGTAATAAACCATAATGGAAAAGAATATGAAAAAGAATATATATGTATAACTTAATCACTTTGCTAAATGGCAGAAATTAACACAACACTGTAAATCACCATAAATAAAATTTTTTAAAAATTAACTCCTGAAACATGCTATAACATGTATGAACCTCAAAAGCATTAGGCTAAATGAAAGAGGGTTGAATCAAAAGAAGTCATACTTGGGACTTCCCTGGTGGTCCAGTGGTTAAGACTGCACGCTTCCACTGCAGGGGAAAGAGGTTCGATCCCTGGTCGGGGAACTAGGATCCCACGTGCCACGTGGCACAGCCAAAAAAAAAAGAGTCATACTTAAATGACTCCGTGTATATGACATTCTGGAAAAAAATGTAACTATAGGGACAGAAATTACATCAGGTTGTCAGGGGCATGAGATAAAGGAAGGGAACCAACTACAAAGGAACCCAAGGAACTTCTTGCAGTGATGGAAGTATTTCATATCTTGATTGTGGTGGTGGTTACATGACTGAAAAAATCTGTCAAAATTCATAGAATTGTATACCCAAAAAGGGTGAATTTTACTCTCTGTAAAGTATACCTCAATAAAAATGACTTAAAAAAAGACAAGAGTGGCCACAAATCCTGCTCAAGGTCATATACAGTAAGAAGCAGATTCAAACTCAGGTGCTAATTCAAATGCCCATGCCTTGAAAGATAAGGAGATTTTGCTAAAGACACAAAGAGGGGAGTGGGAAAAATTATATTCCAAGCTGTTCTTTTCTCCCCAAAACTTTGCTTATCAAAAATTTTCAAGGCCTGCCTCTGATACCACCTCCCTCATAAAGCTATCCATTATTTGCTCATTCCACAAATATTTCTTGAATGGCTAGTATGTGCCATCCCCTGTTCTAAACACTTAAGACACATCAGTGAACAAAACAAAAATCCCTGCCCACATAGAGCTTCATCCTAGCAGAGGGGTTGGGAGGGAGAGCAACATATCATAACCATCATAAATAAGTCAGTAAGACAGTCAATATTACCGTCAAGTGCTACGCAAAAAAAAAAAAAAAAAAAAAAAAAAAAAGGCAGAGTAAGAGGAACCCAGAGTATAGGAAAAGCAAGTTAAGGAATTAAAAATTAGAGTAAGCTTAATTGACAAGATAAGTTTTGAGCAGATCTGAGAGAAGTGAAAAATATTTCAAGTGGAAGGAACAGCAAATGCAAAGGCCCTGAATCTAAAACATGCCTGGCCTGCTTGAAAAGTAGCAAGAAGGCGAACAGAGTGAACCAGGGAGAACAATAGTAGATGGGGCTGGACAAATAATGGGGTCAGACGAAACAGGGCCTTGTTTGGCTACTACTGAGTGAAATGGGCAGCCAAAGTAGTGTTTGGACAGAAAATGATTATGTTCTGACATATTCCTGAAGGATTCTTCCAGCTATTGTGTTGAGCTAGCTTGTTGGAGGCAAAGATACATACAGCAGAGGGTCTGATGAGGAATCTTTTTACAAAGATCCAGGTGAGAGATGATGATGGGACCAAGAAGATGGCAACAGTGGAAGTGGGGAGAAGTGTTCCAACTCTGCGTATACTTTGAAGGTAAGGCCAAAAGGACTTCCTAGCATGTGACTGAATGTGGCATGTGAGAAAGGAGGAGCAAAGTTAATGCCATGGTGTTTGGCCTGAACAACTGAAGGACGAAATTGTCTTCATCAAAGACAGGGAGACCTGTAGGTGGAGCATATTAGACAGAGCAGGAAAGGGGTTTGGCTTTAGACATGTTCCATTTAAGATGTTTATTAGACATCCTGGTGAGGCTGAGTAGGCAGTTGGATATTTGGCTCTGAAATACAAAAAAAGAGATTTCAGAGTTATCAACTTGGGAGCCAGTGTAGGACAGTATTAAAAGATGTATAAGTAGGGCTTCCCTGATGGCGCAGTGGTTGAGAGTCCGCCTGCCGATGCAGGGGACACAGGTTTGTGCCCCGGTCCAGGAAGATCCCACATGCCGCGGAGCGGCTAGGCCTGTGAGCCATGGCCGCTGGGCCTGCGTGTCCGGAGCCTGTGCTCTGCAACGGGAGAGGTCACAACAGTGAGAGGCCCGCACCGCAAAAAAAAAAAAAAAAAAAAAAAAAAAAGGATGTATAAGTATAGATAGAATCCCCAATGGAAACTCCATTTTAAAAAGCAGGGAGAAAGGAGGAAACAACAAAAGAAACTGAGAAGGACTGGCCAATAAAATGGGGGGTAAGAGGGAGGGAAAAGAATGTGTGTGGTATTCTGGAAGCCAAAAGTAAAAAAAATGTACCAAGGAGGAATGAGTAATCAACTGTGTCAAATGCTGTTTATAGGTCAAACACAATGATGACTGAGAACATACTCTGAATTTTGGTACTGTGATGTTCCCGATGACCTTGCCAAAGGCAGTTTCAGTCAAGAAGTAGGAGAAAGGCCTGATTGAATCAAGTTGGCTTAAGTGAGAATGAAATGGAGAAACTGGAACCCTCATACATTGCTGGTGGGAATGTAAAATGCAGTCCTTTTGCAAAACAGTGTGATAGTTCCTCAAAATGTTAAACATAAGATTACCATATAATCTAGCAATTAGGTATGCACCCAAGAGAACTGAAAACACATTCACACAAAAACCTGAATATGAATGTTCATATCAGTGTATTTCATAGGAGCCAAAAAGTGGAAACAACCCAAATGTCCAAAAACTCATGGATAAACAAGACGTGGTATTCATCCATACAACGGAATGTTATTAAGGCCATAAAAAGGAATGTAGTACTGAAAGATGTTACAACATGGTGAACCTTGAAAACATGCTAAATAAAAGAAGCCAGACACAAAAGGTCACATATTATATGATTCCCTTTATGTGAAATTTCCAGAATAGGCAGATCCATAGAGACACAGGCAGATTCCAAGAGAATAGGCAGTGCCACAGACTGGGGAACAGAAGGAATAGTGAGTGACTGCTAAGCAGTGTAGGGTTTCTCATAGGATGATGAAAATGTTCTGTAATTAGACAGTGGTGACAGAGGCACAACTTTGTGAATATACTAAAAATCACTAAACTGTACACGTAAAGTGGTGAATTTTATGGTATGTGAATTATATCTCAACCAAAAAAATAGGAAAATGGGAGGGAAGAAATCAGAAACAGTTGAATAGAGACAACTTTCTAGAAGTTCTGCTACAACGGAGGGCAAATATATTAAACAGTACCTGGAAATGAAAGTGGGGTCAAGAAAAAGTATTTTTTAAACTGGGAAAAATAACATGTTTATATGCTGATGAATGACCTAATGGAAAGCAAAATAGTGATGCAGGAAATTGGAGGGGGGCGGTGATTCTTGGAGCAATATCCTTGAGTAGTTGAGAGTGGATGGTATTTGGTACAGAAGTAAAGGAATTACCTTTGATAGATGCACAGATAGTTTATCTATGTTAACAGGAGTGAGGGCAGAATGCATATGCACAGAGTGCTTGAGTTTTCTTAATGAAGTAGGAAGTTTCTTAGGAAGTAAAATCATCAGATGAATGGGAGAGAAGGTGTTATGGGTGTAAAGAGAAAGGTGATAGTGTAAAAGAGCTGTCTAGAAGAGTGACAGAGTGAATGGACTAAGTACATATGACTGCCTGGCATCATTAAGGACCCCTTGAGGTTCAAGGGCATGAATTTTAAGATCAGTCAACACAGTTACGGGAGTGTGCGTGTGCACGCATGCATGTGCACACATGCTTTTTCCATCTATGTTCAGATGCACAAGTACAGGTACAGAGAGTCAGACTTCACCAAGATTATAAATTTTGCCAAATTTATGATAATATGATAAAGCAAGAAGGGCATGGGAATTGAGGGCATATGCAGAACAGTGTGTATGATGACTGGCTATGGAATTTACACTGGGCGAGGAAGGGAGCGAGAACATCAAGAAGATAAAACACAGTGAAAAAAGTGGTGAGATCATGGACCTGAGGTCCACGGTCTGAATGAGGTCCATAGAAAACAAAATCACTAGAGGAGGAGAGTTCAAGGGACTAGAGGCCAGCGAGTTAGAAGAACTGTCTATGTGTAAGTCATACCTAAAGGCTCAAACCCAAGAAATCATTCCAGTTTCTGAGTAGCAAATGGATTCTTATAACTATCAAATAATTTTGCACTCTGCTGCTCTTTATATGCCATCCAAAACTCAAACACTGGCATGCCTGGTGCAAGTCCCATGCATTTTAATCTATTTATTTAGTAACTTACATAAATTTCCTAATATACCCGTGGCATATTCCATGTGCTAATAAATACTTATTGATGGATACAGGACCCTGATGAGTTACAAAGCTATGCAGTGAGGGAATGAGAAGACAAACCAGTGAACAACTGTCCTTTCCATATCACATATATCAGAGACAGTTTCTCAGCATTTACAGCTGTCTGCCTTTCAGACTACATCACACACACAACTCATTTACCAATCATTGTCCTTCATATTTACTATTCAAAGACACTGCAGCTGATGAGGCGATTTTCTGTGTTTGGCTGCAAAGACGATACATTATTAATAATTAAAACTAGAGAAGACATAGCCACTTCATCAAAGGAAATGTTTTAAAACTGTTTTAACTAAACAGCTTGCATCTTCCACATATTTTTCTTCGAGAACACATGTGCATCATTATTTTAACAAAAAGCATACCTTTTTTAACTTCAGGTAATAATGGCGGGAAAGCACAAGGCTTAAGAATTATGTCCCCCAAATATATACCTATATTGAATTCTAAAGCAATTACAAAATCCTCTCTGCTCAACTCTACCTCCCCATCACAAAACATAGGAAATAAGTAATTTCCCTGCAACCCAGTGGTTCTCATCTCTGTGCATTAGAATAAGCAGCACAGGGAGCTTTGTAAGCTAGATGTTGTGCCCTCATACCACCATAAATCACCAAGGACTGATTTAATTGGGCTGGGGTGGGATCTAGGTTGTCAGTATTTTTTTTTTTAACTCTCCAGGAGATCCTAACTCACAGCCAGGCAGGCGAACTACAAACCTAATCTAATCGTTTCATTGGCAGCCCATACTTCTCTCCCATACTTCAAATTTCATATCCAACTGCCTTCTACACATCTCCATCTGGAAGGTCACATGGACACCCCAAATGCAAATGTCCACTCCTAAAGTCAGCATCCTTTTCCCAAAGCATATTTTGTTTCTTTTTATTCTGTAACATTTTAGATTATGAAATGTAACTTATGTACGGGAAAATGCATAAAACATATATGCACAATTTAACAGTCCTAAAAAATTACGCCTGTAATTATCAGCCAGATCAAGAAATGCACAACCAACAGCACCTCAGTATCCTGTATTTCTTATCTTGGCTGGTATCCCAATTCACCCAGTCACCATCAGAAGACCAGGGGGCATCATCTTAAGATTTCTCCTCCTCCCCCTACATTCAATAAATCCCAAGTACTGAAGATTTTACTGCCTAAATATCTCCCCTCCTTTTTCACTGCCATTTTCTTAGTGCAGGCTCTCACGAGGATGAACTTGCCTCCAATTTAGCCAATGAAATGATCGCTTAAGAAAAATCTGATCGTCATCTACTCCTCCTGGTTTCCCATCTTAGCAAGGTAAGATTCTCCTTTGAACTGGCCCTGATCTATCTAAATATCTATCTGTCTATCTCCCTACCTACCTACCTCTCTCCCCTGCTGCTAACAAACCTGCCCCACTTCAAAGAGTATACTACAAATGTACTAATGTGCTTACAATTACCTAAACACACTATGCCATTTCCTATCTTTCTACTGCGGTTCTTCTGTAGCACATATCCTTCTTTCCCACTGCTGTACTTGAATTTATCTGTCAAAACCCAACTCAGCCACCAATTTCTTCAGGAAGCTGTCTCTGACCACCACTCCATCCCTAAATAGTGATTCGTTCCCCCTCTATGCTATTTGTGTACACTGTGCTTGTCTGTAGAATTATTTATCACACTTGTAGTTAGAAACATTTTTCAATGTCAGCCTCCTTACAATAGCCCCACACTCGCTCCGGGAACAGTCTCTTCTATCCCCATTACTTAGCTCCTTACAGAAAGGTAGGCTTCCAACAGGAGATATGTACTTCAAAACTCTGCCCTCAAGCATAGGTGGACCAGATTGGGCCAATCAGATTCCCCCTCCCAGGAATTTGGAATTGAAATTAAAATAGAAAATTGGTGTCTCTGTGTGGCTGAGAACTGTTAGTTTTAAAAGAAAGGCTATGGAAGAAGCCATATTCTACCATATGTACTAAAAAGAGAAGAGAGCAGATCTCCGAAGAGAAAGGAACAGATGGGCAGAGTAAAGCAGAGGTAAGAAGTGACAGTCCTATCAGCCTTCCAGTTCTTGGTTCCAGTTATTCCTAGAAGCCCCTCTGATTCCTGCCCTTGAGTTTTGAAAGCAAGACCTATATATTGAGATCCTGCAGATTTCTATTACTTGCAACTAAAAGGTCCAAGAAATCCTGAATTTACTTTCTTACACATATCTCTCCTATTAGCACCATGAAGGCAGAGGCTGTTTCTTCTATCTATCTGCTAGCCTAGCACAGGCCCTGGAAATGTCAGGTGCTCAATTAATAAATGCCATCCCTGGCAGAGTTGTGCATTTTTATATATGTAAATTTTAACTTTTAAAAAAGTGTAACAAGTTTGAACTCCAGCTAGTTACATGTATGTCGAAGTGTTTAGGAATAAACTGTAAGAATGTCTGCAACTTATTTTGAAATACATCAAAAATAAGATGGATTGGGCTTTCCTGGTGGCGCAGTGGTTGAGAATCCACCTGCCGATGCAGGGGACACGGGTTTGTGCCCCGGTCCGGGAAGATCCCACAGGCCGCGGAGCGGCTGGGCCCGTGAGCCATGGCCGCTGAGCCTGCGCGTCCGGAGCCTGTGTTCCGCAACGGGAGATGCCACAACAGTGAGAGGCCCGCGTACCACAAAAAAATTTAAAAAATTAAAAAATAAAAAAAGATGGATTGATAGACGGATAACCATGACAAAGCAAATAAAAGAAAATGTTAATTGCTGAGCTAACTGTAGAATATATAGGTGTGTTCACTGTACAATTCCTTCAACTTTTTTGCATGTTTAAACTTTAATAACAAAATGCTTAGAGAAAAACATTTTTCAGCAATACATCTGCAATGACTTATACAGACAAAGTCTATACATATACTCACATTAACTGATTGTATTGCTCTCTGCCTTAAAATGAAATTTCAAAGGACTTTGATACAATAGGTACCTAGGTGTTTTCCTTTCACTGATTAAGAGGTTTTAAAAGTGTTTTGTCCTTCCAGTTCACATGCTTGTTTTATGACAGCAGTGAGGCACAATTAAAATGTAAAACTAAATACTTCTTATTTCATGTCTCCTTTAAAACTAGTTTTAGAAAACACAATAAAGCTAGATGGGAAAATTCAAATAATGTTTTCTACTATCAAGACCATTCATCAAGACAAAAGAAAAAGAGCTAGCAGCTTTATACCGTAAACCTTCTCTTGACAAGACAGAAAAACACACTAGGAGAATAAGGAGATAAGAATCATAAAATCACAAACTGCTGAAAATGGTCAAAAAGACTAACACAAGACCCTTATTTCTCAAAGAGAAAACTAAGACCCAAAGAGGTGAAGTATCTTGCCCGAAGTCACCAAACAACTTTTTAGCAAGGCTCAAACTCAAACCCTGGACTCATGCTCTTTCCATCCTCCTTTGTAGTCTTAGATCTTTTTTTTCGAAGAGTAATATTACATGAAGTGCCTCATCTCAGCTTAAATATTTTGTATTTGTCCAACTGGCTTAATTTTTTTGTACTACACATTCAAATTATAAATACAAGTGAGTACAAGAATCATATTATGACCAGGATTCAAATGACATACCGTGTCATTCACTGTAACTGAACTTCATCAAAATGGCCTGAAAGTGCTGTCCCACCATTTTAGGCAAATAAAGGGGCACTGACAGAATTTTAGCAGTACATTTGCCTGCATTCCTTGTCTGTGGTAGAAGGTCAAAGTTTAACATGTACTTTTCCCAAAAGTGAATAACTCAAAGCTACAGAGGTTGGAGGATAAGCCTTAATTCATCCTATTTTTTAATCTATCTTTTTATTCAGAGTGTATACACTAAAATAATGGGTTACAGATCTGGATAGCTATTTATTCTTGCGAAAGCATTCAAGGAATGCTAGTCTGTATTGTATAAAGACTGCAGTTAGGCTTCAGTGAATTATGATGCAATTACTATATTTCTATTCATATTTTGTCAGACAACTGAAAATCTAAGCAAAGACTGGATCCCTAAGGTACAACTTCAGCAAAATACATTTTATCCCGTAGAGCTACAGATCACCAGTCAGAGGCAAACAGAATGGTGTTTCTTTGTCTGATCTCTGTCCCTTTCATAACAAAACTAAAGCTGTAAGGAATGCTGAAAGGGTAGCTTGCTATAGGTAAAATAAATTTAAATCATGTTACTTCTATTTATTAAAATTCAGCTGTACTAAAGTCACCTCCTCTGAAATAATTCCAAGGGTTCCAAGAAAAATAACCAAAAATAAGTCAACCAGAATGAGCTTGCTGTCTCTGTTATATTAAAATGGGGATGTGGAGAAGTCTCCAGCTTACTCTCTGATTAATAATCCATCTGTACAAATACTTAACATTCTATCGTAGTCCACAGCTTCCAACCCCTAAATCAGATTCCCCCAAGCGCTGCTGCTGAAATCACCTCACCAAGAACATCTCAACACTGATGAAAAACTCAAAATACTACAGAATGGCATCTTACCTGTAGTGCGTCAGCAAGGAAAAAGGCCCTCGCTGCTACAAAGCAGAAAATGTTCCCAATTTCTTGAGTAGCATGTACTAAAATGTTTTTTACCCCATAGTAAGTACAGCAAAATTATCTGTGAAATTACATAGATAAGCACTGTGTTTCAAAAGGAATATATTTTTCCTACTGAGAGAAAATGTAACTGCCGCAATTATTTTATTTGTTTTTTATTTTTTTTTATTTCCTTTGCTCATTTTACACATCATTTTATATACCAGAAGCAAGGCTATAAAATGTAACTTCTAAAGAGAGTAAAACCTCTGCTGCCTGGTATTTCATTAACTGGCATATCTAAAGTATGGTGTCATTTATGAATGTAATGATGACAATGAAGCAATGCAAGTTCTTGATGTACTTTCTGAATCTTCAAAATTAAGACCAAATTGTACCAGTAATTTGTCAGTATATTACACTGGACATCAGTAATATTATACTGGACACACTGTTAAGGAAAGATGTAAGAACAGTGATAGCAGTAAGCATAAAAAATGTTATATAGCATTTTCTGCCCCCAAAATGGTGTGTTATACAAACTGCACTGACTTTGAAGCCATGAGATCTGGATTTAAGTCCCAGTTCTACAACTGCCTAGCTGGTTTCCTTCAATGTTAATCACCCGAGTCTCAGTTCTTTCATTTGCAATGGGAATACCACTATTTGCTTTATCTACTTAACTCACAGAGCTGGTCCAAGAAGCAAGAGTTGTATGTGTGCAAGCATACTTTGTAAACATTAGCACTGGGCTGCTCTGACATTCCTATAGCAATCTACAGCATTACAACTGTGGAGGAGACTGCTAACTATCCACCAAAATCCACTGTTTCTTCCAAAGTAAGAGAGTTGTAGCTGGGAAAAGGTTACCCACCTTCACATTCTGTAGCTGAAAATGAACTCCTCCCAAGAACATTTCAACACTGACGAAATACTCAAAATACTACAGAATGGCATCCTACCTCCTGGTCAGCAAGGAGAAAGGATGTGACATTTCCCAATCCCTCTGCAGCTAGATAAGGCAATGAGATTAAGCCCTCAGCAATCAAAGTGGGCAGAAATTATATTTGCAACGTCCACCTCACTTACTTAGAGAATGCTTCCAACAAAAACAACCTTGGAAGCCAGGCACTAAAGATGGTAGAATCCCCATCAGCCCTAATGTCTGAGGTCCCTAAATGCCTATATAAAGGAGAGCCACATGCTGAGGTGGACACCTGCTCTGGGTTATTATGCACTGTATTTTGGCATTTTAGCCAACGTATTTCAGGGCTCTAGTTCAGCAGCTGGGGTTACTTAACTAATACAGTGGCCAACCCCTCACACAAGGTGATGGGTGCAACTAAAAAATCCCTAACAAGAACTTAACAAGCTTCCAATGCCTTCCCACAAAGTAACACATAAAAGATAAAATCCCCAATATGACAGTTTCCCAGATGGACATTACCTGAGAAGACTGTAAAGCACGGTGGATAAGAGAATTGGCCCTGAAATTGGACTGCCTAGGTTCAAAATCCCTGCTCTACCACCACTTGCTAAGTGCATAACGCTGGGACAGGAAATTAACCTCTCTGTCTCACATGTAGTGTGGGAATAAAAACGGTAACCTCATTACGTGTGGTGATGTTTAAGTGAAAAAAAAATTCCATGTTTTAAAGCTGCTCAGCAGAGTGCATGGCACAAGAACACTCAGTAAATGTCAGCTTTTATTATTAAAACTAAAAAATCATCATGATTCTGTACAATTTCACTGAGCTGATCATGTATCAGTAAGGAAGGTTACTGGAATGCTATCAAAGATTCTCTATAGTCTACTTAGTGGTGCAAAGTATTCTAGTAGATATGCAATTAAACCTAGATTCTCTGAAAGGCAAATTAAGAGCTCCTTGCTGACTAGGCGGTAGGATGCCATTCATTTCACTTCCAGAAATCAAGAAAGACAGCTGCATTCAAGAAGCATGACCTGGGGTCTGGCAATTTGCAAACCATTACAGTGACCGAGAGAGAGAACAGTGCATTGTATTAAGACAACCCAATTTCAGGACAGGCTGTACAGAGACTCTAATGGCACTGTCTTCCAAAACAGAGTCATCCTAGCAGCCCACATATGCACATGAATTTATAAACAGTTGAGAAACAAATAATCCAAAGATGTGAAGGGGAATTACCAAGGAAACTTCAGAAATCTGCCCTGCCTTTGTAACAATAAATCTTACAGCATAAAATAGTTTTGTTTTTTATACACATACAAGCAAAAACTGGTAACAGACATTAAACCTAGGTATATCATAAAAGCAATTCCATATTTTTAAAAAGGACACTCCAAAAATAAATTCTACACTATGATGGCATCTGGAGAGCAGGCACAAATTCAATAAACTGTATAAGGTAAAAGGTAAATTCAATTAAAACATTACACAACTTTTAGAATGAGAATCTTTTAAGTGCTACTAATGATTTCCTCAGCAGTGACAGTAACATTTGTGCTTTGCTACCCCTAAATATAAATACATGAAATAAAATAAGTAAAATAAAGTAAAATAAAATAAAATAAAAGCCCTCAGTACATAGAATGCCTACCCTGCCCTCTCTGCCTATCCAAATCTTAATTTTTTTCCTTGGCCACATTTAGTGTCAATGCCCCAATGAGGCCTAGGGAAGATGCTTATCCTGACCTCTTTATCTGTACCTGTAACCACAAATTTAAACTCCAGGGCATTTAATGCCTTGCATTCATATGAGTGTGACTTAACACCAAGAGCAAAACTCCTGAATAACAGGGACTGTCATCTTGTTTTGCCATGCTATTCTTACAGCCTGAGCTGAGTAACAATAATGATTATCACTTACAGTTTACTGAATGCCTCACACTGAGCTAGGCACTCTAAATAATTTTTAAATTTATTTATTTTTATTTATTTATTTTTGGCTGTGTTGGGTCTTCATTGCTGTGCACAGGCTTTCTCTAGTTGCAGCGAGCAGAGGCTACTCTTCGTTGTGGTGTGCGGGCTTCTCATTGCGGTGGCTTCTCTTGTTGCAGAGCATGGGCTCTAGGCACCGGGCTTCAGCAGTTGCGGCGCATAGGCTCAGTAGTTTTGGCTCTCAGGCTCTAGAATGCAGGCTCAGTAGTTGTGGCTCACGGGCTTAGCTGCTCTGTGGCATGTGGGATCTTCCTGGACCAAGGGTCAAACCCGTGTCCCCTGCACTGGCAGGCGGATTCCTAACCACTGCACCACCAAGGAAGCCCCCTAAATAATTTTTAATTGAAAGTTATAAAATATTTGATAAATACAAGTTACTAAATGACACATTTGAATTTATGAAGCATGTTAATAAAAATAGCATCTGTGAACCAGCCATCCAACAACAGAACTAATGCATTACTATTACAGTGGAGGTAACCTATACAGTCTTCATCTTCACAGCAGCCCTGAGGAGGCAGTTATGCCCCCAAGGGGGACACAGGCTCAAAGGGACTAAACAAAGTCTCAGAGCTATTAAGTGATAGAGCCAACATTCAAACCAAGTCTTCTGTCTAAAAAGCCAATTTTCTTTCCACCATATCTATTCTATTACCTGGATTTGCTCTTCTTCTCTGCCTACTTAAGTCCTACTCACTCTTTAAGCCCCAACTCCTCTAAGAAATCCTCTCCAACTACCATAGCTTACACTTAATTACCTTTTTTCATTTCTCTTTTCATCAAAGTTCAATGAAAGCAAGGTCTATATTTTACACTTCCTTCGTTGTCGCCCCTAATTTTAGCACAACACTAGACCCGGAGCAGTCACTTAATTGTTTTATATATGTATATATAAAATTGTCATATATATGTGAATATATATACACACTGTATACATACATGATGCTTTCTTGATGAAACTGTTATACTGTTACATATAAAAATTCTAAGCGTTGTCTGCCCACCACACCAAATTCTAGGGATACTGCATTTTCTTTAATGTTATCAAGTCTATGAATTCAAGGGAGCAAACTAAAGAGCCAGGCACCAATGACTAAACCTTCTTAGTCTTCGCTGGCTCTGCTTCCACCTCTTCCAGACCTCATAATGTTCCAGTGCTCCAAGGCGCTGTCCTGGCCCCCTTGTCTTTCATCATACTTTCTTCTCAGTGGCCTATCCCAGTTTCATGACTCTAAATAATGTCTATATACAGATCAGCACACTATACCTATAATCCTGGCCTCTACATGAACTCTAGACTTCTCTAACCAATTGATGCCTGACAGCACTGAAAAACACTGAAATTCTTCCTCCAAAAACCTACTCCTCTCCCAAGTCTTAACCATCTCACTAAACAGTAATAACCATCCACAAAAGCTCTAAAAGGGAAAAATTCAGTCCTGACGTAGATTATCAATATATCTTATAACTCAACTTCTAAAATATATCCTGAATCCTTTTTCTAGCATCATCTTTCACCTAAATTGAAATAGCCTCCTTATCATCTTCCTGCTTTTATCCTGGCCCCAACGTACAATCCTTTCTCCAAACAACAACTGAGTCATTGTCTAAAACATCACACCTGTTCATTCCCCTATTCAAAATCTTCCAAGGGCTTTTCATCATCCTTAGAATAAAAATCATACTTACTCCTCACCCAGGTTTATAAAGTCTCAGCTGATCTGGGCCCTGCCTACCTCACCAAACTCTCATCTGTATCTCGCTCTCTGGCTCTTCCTCTCTCTTCTTGGTTATTACACTTCAATTACTCTGTCCTCCTTTTTGGTTCCTCCCACATACCAACTGTGTCCCTGCACTGCACTAGCAGTCCCTCTGACTGGAAGAGTCTTCCTTTTCTTTTTAAGGCTGACTGTTTCTTAACCTTCAGATCTAACCATAAACGGGATCTCTTCAGAGGCCTTCCCTGATCATCCAATCAACTAGCCACCCCATCACTCACCTATCTTAATATCAACCTGTATTTTAATTCTCTGCATAGCACTTAACTGATGTACTTCTTTTTTTTTTTTTTTTTTTTTTTTCTTGTGGTACGTGGGCCCCTCTCACTGCTGTGGCCTCTCCTGTTGCGGAGCACACGCTCCGTTCGCGCAGGCTCAGTGGCCATGGCTCACAGGCCCAGCCGCTCCGCGGCATGTGGGATCCTCCCAGACTGGGGCACGAACCCGCGTCCCCCGCATCGGCAGGCGGACTCCCAACCACTGCACCACCAGGGAAGCCCCCTGATGTACTCCTTGATTATTTGTTTTCTATTTCCACACAGGAACACAAGGTCAACAAAAGTAAGGACCTTGCCTATCTTATTTACCACTGTATTGCAGAGCCTAAAACAGTGCCTGGCCCACAACAGATATTCATAAAGGTGCTGAGTGAATATATCTATGAGTAAATTAACAATTACTTCCATTTCCATCACTCTATTAATGGTGTTTTTTTAGCACCAAGGGGGGTGGAGCTTAAAAAGTTAATATTTTGCTAGTTATAAACAAATCTCTCCGCCCAATTGAAGTAGTGTGAGTACTTTTTCTACAGAACTCCTTCTCTCTAATCTCATTCCAATCTATTTAAAATGAATGGTGGGGCTTCCCTGGTGGTACAGCAGCTAAGAATCCGCCTGCCAATGCAGGGAACACAGGTCTAAGCCCTGGTCCAGGAAGATCCCACATGCCGCGGAGCACCTAAGCCCTCACGCCACAACCACTGAGCCTGCGCTCTAGAACCCGCGAGCCACAACTACTGAGCCCTGGCGCCACAACTACTGAAGCCCGGGCGCCTAGAGCCCATGCTCTGCAACAAGAAGCCACCGCAATGAGAAGCCCATGCACCGCAACAGAGTAGCCCCCACTCACCGCAACTAGAGAAAGCCCACGTGCAATAACAAAGACCCAACGCAGCCATAAATAAATAAATAAATTTATTTTAAAAATAAATAAATAAAACGAAAGGTAAAGATGCACCATAGTAAAGCTGTCAATTTTCCCCAAACTGATCTGTAGATTTAATGAAATTCTTATCAAGATTTTTCTTAGACACAAACTTATTCTAAAATTTGTATGGAAAAGCACAAGATCTAGAATTGCTAAAACAATTTTGAAAAAGAATAAAAGGTGAGGAGTCACTCCACCCAATTTAAACATTTATTATATAGTTACAGTAATCAAGACTGCATGGGGATGACTTCCCTGATGGTCCAGTGGTTAAGAATCCACCTTCCAATGCAAGGGACATGGATTGATCCCTGGTTGGGGAACTAGGATACCACATTCCGCGGGCAACTAAGCCCGCATGCAGCAACTACTGAGCACGCGAGCCACAACTAGAGAGCCCACGTGCCGCAACTACTGAGCTACGCTCTGGAGCCCGTGTGCCACAACTAGAGAGCCCACACACCACAACTAGAGAGAAGCCCACGTACCGCAACAGAGAGCCCGCGCCCTGCAACGAAAGATCCCCCGTGCCACACTACACCAAAAGACTAGATGCAGCCAAATAAATAAATATTTAAAAAAAAAAAAAAGACTGTATGGGGCTTCCCTGGTGGCGCAGTGATTGAGAGTCCGCCTGCCAATGCAGGGGATACGGGTTCGTGTCCTGGTCCAGGAAGATCCCACATGCTGCGGAGCAGCTGGGCCCGCGAGCCATGGCCGCTGAGCCTGCGCACCTGGAGCCTGTGCTCCACAACGGGAGAGGCCACAACAGTGAGAGGCCCGCGTACCGCAAAAAAAAAAAAAAAAAAGACTGTATAGTATTGGCAGAAGAATACACATAGATCAATGGAACAGAATAGAGACCAGTATTAGAACCACACAAACATGTCCAACTGAGTTTTGAAAAAGGTGCAAAAGTAATTCAATGGAGGAAGGATAGCCTTTTCAACAAATGATGCTGGAGGAATTGGACATTCATAGGCAAAAAAAAAGAACTTTGATCTATATCTCACGTCTTATACAAAAAACTAATTCAAATGGATCACAGACTTAAATGTAAAACTACAGAAAATCTTCAGGACATAGAGCTAGGTCTGTAGTTCTCAGATTTGACACCAAAAGCAAGACCTGTAAAAGGAAACCTGAACTGGACCTCATTAAAATTAAAAACCTTTGTTCTATGAAAGACCCGGTTAAGAAGATTTTTAAAAAAAGCTAAAAACGGGGAGAAAATATTTGCAAACCATATATCCAACAAAAGACTTCTATCTAAAATATACAAAGAATGCTCAAAACTCAACAGTGAAAAAACAAAAACAAGCAATCCAATTAGAAAATGAGTGAAAGATATTTCACTAGAAAGGACATATAGATGGCAAATAAGCACATAAAAAGATGTTCAACATCATTAGCCATCAGAGAAATACAAATTAAAGCCACAATGAGATACCACTACATATTGATCTGAATGGCTAAAATAAAAAATAATTCATTGCAAAACAGTGGGAATGCAAAATAGTATAGCCACTTTGGAAAACCATTTGGTAGTTTCTTACAAAGCTAAGTACAGTCTCATACAATCCAGGAATCGCGCTGCTAGATATTTACCCAAATGAGTTGAAAATTTATGTCCACACAAATACCTGGACACAAATGTTTATAGCAGCTTTATTCATAATTTTCAAAAACTGGAAATAAGATGTCTCTCAATAGGTGAATAAATAAACAAACTGTGATATATCCACCCAGTGGAATATTATTCAGCAATTAAAAAGATGAGTTATCAAACCACCAAAAGACATGGAGGAACCTTAAATGCATATTGCTAAGTGAAAGAAGCCAATCTGAAACGGCTATATAAACATATAATTCCAATTACAGTCATCCCTTGGTATCCACTATGCTTAAGCCCGTTGGGTTCCACATCTGTGGATTCAACCAACTGAAGACTGAAATTCCAAGGTTAATAAGCCACAGATATATGATATTCTGGAAAAGGGAAAACTATAGAGACAGGAAAAAGATCAGTGGTTGCCAGGGGCTGGGGGTGGGGGAGGGATGAATAGGTAGAACACAGGAGATTTTTTTAGGACAGTGAAACTATTCTGTATGATATGGTGGATGTATATGTACTTGTGAAAACCCATAGAATGAACAACACAAAGAGTGAACCCTAATGTAAACTATGGACTTTAGTTAATAATGTACCAATATTGGTCCATCAATTTAACTACTGCAAGATACTAATAAAAGGGGGAACCAGTGAGGAAGGAAGATACATATGGGAACTCTGTATTATCTGTTCAATTTTCTGTAAACCTACAGCCGCCTTAAATAATAAAGTCTGTTAATTTTCCTTAAAAAACAGTAATAACATCAAATGCTGGTTAAGGTGTAGAGAAACTGAGCCACTCATACATTTCCTGGTGGAAATGTAATGCTACAGCCTCTCTGAAAAAGTACCGCAGTGTCTTACAAAACTATTATATTTACCACACAACAAAGCAATTGCACTCTTGGGCGTTAATCCCAGTTAAATGAAAATGTATACACAAAAACCTGTATACAAATGTTCACATCAGCTTTATTGGTAACGGCCAAAAACAGGAAACAATCTAAATGTCCCCCAATTAAACAAACTGAGACATACCTACCTACCATGGAATACTACTCAGCTATAAAAATGAACAAACTATTGATACTATTCAAACAACCTGGATGGATCTCAATGGAATTATGCTAAGTAAAAAAAGCCAATCTGAAAAGATTACATAGTATATGATTCCACTTTTATAACATTCTTGAAACGACCAAATTATACTGATGGATTATTAACGAATTTATTATTTCTTACGACAGCAAGTGAATCTATAATTATCTCAAAAAAAGAAGTTTTTTATGCTCCAAAGATAAAGATATACTCTCCAAAATCAAGTATTTCCCCTTGGGTGGGCTGACAAATTTCCCAGAGCAGTGGGTCTCAGCCTCAGGTGCACATAAGAATCACCTCTAAAAGTTCCGATGCTTAGGCCGTATCCTAGACCAACTCAATTAGACTCCCTCAAGGTGAAGCCCAGGCATCTGCATTTTTTAAGCTCTCAGATAATTCCAATGTGCAGTTAAGATTGAGCATCAGTATCTGCCAGAGTAAGAGAGTCTTTTCAAAAGCAACCCTTTTTAGCATGCCAAGATTATTAACAAGTGTTAAGGATCTGGCCATTAACAATTTGCTAAAATCTTAGCTACAAAAATCAGTCCACTGATAAATGGAAACTTTAACCCAAATCTCACCCACCTTCCAAAAACAGAAGACTCAAAGAATTAGCCCTAGAAAGACAACAGTTCATTATGGTATATTTTTAAATAACATCCTTCCTTGGTAATGGAGTTTGAGTCAGAAGTTGAATTCTAGGTTCACTTGCATCTGTGAAACTTCTACAGATGTAAAAATGGAACTATTAATCTGGCTTTCCAAAATCTTTCAATCAAAAAAGGTTACCATATTCCATTTAAGATTTAACCTAAAATCAATAGGAAGGATCTGAAACAATCTCATGACTTTCACAAATTTAACTACCTACACACAAACCATGAGAACAAGGCACAGAACATGAAGCATTTCAAATGAAGTGCTCTTTTCCACCTGCATGTGAAAAAGCAGCAGTGGCAGCATCACAAAAAAAAAAACGATTTAAAACTAAATGTCATGCAGGAACACTAAACACACCCAAACAAACCCACATACCACATAATTTAACACATCCGAGTAGCAGTGTCTAGGAAATGGAATAGCATGGATACTGCAAGGATCTGGCAGACTGATGTAGAGAGATTCACATTTCCTTTGCCTTTAACTGCCTGTTACATTACCCAAATAGCTTTTGGTTTTAGGTTTGTTTGGAGGTTTGGGGTAGGGGTGGGGGGTGGGGAATTCCACTGTATAAATTATTAATTTAAAACAGATTCTCAGCCCAGGTAAATTAAGTAAAAACACAAGAATCCTATCCCATAACAGAATTCGACAGTTGTATGGTGCTTAAAACATTAAAGTGATAAGGTCATTTTTAAATATGTGTAATCTTTTTACAAGTTCAGAAGAACCACAAATTATGGAGCTACAAACCACCAGCTATTCAAAAGAAAATTGTAGCTTATAAAATATTGGCTGACTGCCAGTACAAATGAATTTTTTCCCTCAAACCAGCTTTGTAAGCCACAATACTCTTTCAAATGTGACTATAACCATATTATTCAATCAAAGAGTAATTATTAGACAGTAAAGGTAAGTTAATTCTTGGCCTAAAACAAGCTGTGAAAATCCACAAACAAACTGTTCACCAACACAGCAAAACGTCACGTTGAAAAATTTCAATTCATTACTATTTTACCATAATTTCATCACGCAACTAAGTAAAAATAATTTTTTAAGTTTGGAATCCAAATACCAATCAATACCTTTAAAGGAGAATAACCACCATCCAACTACCACCCTCCCCCTTAAAATAGTTGTCCATTGAAAAACAGCAAAATTCCCACTACAATCCCAAAATGTTTCCTTAAAAGTTACTGCCCAAATAGAAATGTAAAATTCACTTTGGAGACAGACGAGGGTTCAAATCCCAGCTACATAACTTCTTAGCGAGTAAGTACCTTGCTCAATTAACCATTCCAGGCCTCACTTTTTTCATTTATAAAACGGAAACACCACTACTCACCTCACAGTGAAACTGTTAAGAGCTAAAGAAGCAACGCATGTAAAGTGCTTAGCCCAGTGCCTGAAAAAGTGATGAGCACTCCATAAATGGAGGCCAACATAGCTGAATTACTTATATTCAAAGGGACTAGTCAGAACACTCACACTATTGAGAAGTCTGATGTCTTATCTAAGGGGTACATTAGAGATAACTCTGAACTGAAAAAGCTATAATAACAACAACAGCAATAATAGCTGCCATATGACTGCCTTCTCATGCTAGGCATTTTATAAATTTTTAAAAAATCTTTGTAACACCTAATAAGGGAAGAACCAAGCACAAGGTGTACACAAGGTACTTTAGGCAACATTAAAATATTCCTGGAAAGTCTTGAGTGGAGATATTTACTGTGTATACCCATACATACATACTTTTGCCCCAAAGAAAGGGATCTGAATATTTTTCATTCTATTCTGAAAATATATAAAATATATATACATTCTAATATGTGTCAACATATTACTCATATCTAGTGTTCTTGGCACATTTTACTTCATCTTGTTTTCTTATTTATCAAATAGTTATAACTTTTCGATAGATGCTTGATAGATAACTAGTCCTACCCACATCACAGGGAATTAGTTATTTTTTAAAAAGACAAATAAGAAGCTATAAAAATACTGGAAAACATACAATCCTAAAAAAATAGGGTAACAACGTGAGAATAAAAATGCAATCTAATTTTGCAAGCCTTGATTAATTATTCTATATGAATTCTCCAGTCTAGCCTGACATTATGACTATCTAAATAAGCACTACACTTTTCCCCCATAAAGACAATGGCCTCCTCTTTCCC